>NC_143048.1:44192500-44295000 GCF_057628025.1 Oncorhynchus mykiss
CTGTGCAGTGTATGAATCATTATCTATGACCACAATCAACTACTGACTGTACTGTGTACTGTGTACTGTGTACTGTGTACTGTGTACTGTGTACTGTGTACTGTGTACTGTGTACTGTGTATGGCTTCTGTTTTCAGAGAAACCCTGTATTTAAACAGATAATATAGACCAAAGCGGAATGGGACAGAATTCAGAATGCAGAATACAGAATAAAATAATGCAGAATACTGAATAAAATAATGCAGAATACAGAATAAAATAATACAGAATAAAAGACTACAGAATGCAGAATACAGAATAAAAGAATACAGAATAACAGAATGCAGAATACAGAATGCAGAATACAGAATACAGAATGCAGAATACAGAATACAGAATGCAGAATACAGAATACAGAATGCAGAATACAGAATACAGAATAAAATAATGCAGAATACAGAATAAAATAATGCAGAATACAGAATAAAATAATACAGAATAAAAGACTACAGAATAACAGAATGCAGAATACAGAATGCAAAATACAGAATAACAGAATGCAGAATACAGAATACAGAATGCAGAATACAGAATGTGGAAATTGCTCTACCTGACCTGTAGCACTCCAATACTGTCTGTGAGAATAATCTTAAGTACTGTGTTATTAATGACCTGTTGTTTAAGTGTTTTTATCTATAACACATGTCCCTCCTCTCTTCACATGCTGCCTGGGATGTTTGTTCCTCTTTTTAAAACGTGCAGAAGAAAATTCTGATCATTATTTGCTGTGTAATTCTGGGAATCGTCATTGCTTCTACAATTGGAGGATACTTAGGTATAGCCTGAGACACACACTGAAGGTCATGTCAGGAGCCACCCACCCACACACCCACACACACACACACACACACACACACCCACACACACACACACACACACACACACACACACATACAGGTCCACCAGTGGGCCCATTTCCCCTGAATACAACATCCTGTGTTCCTCAGCACAAAGCTCATTGTGATCAATTAAACACACTCCGTGTACAGGACAAAGATTGTCATTTCTGCATGACTTCCTTCTTTGTAAATGTGTGTGTTTCTGTAAAGTGTTTATCTGAGTGTTGTGAAAGATTTTGAAATGTTTCCAAAATGTATTTTTTTTAACGGGGCGGTGGGGGGGGGGGGGGGGGGGTGTAAGAAACTACTGTTATACATACTAACACATTCCAAACGTCCAAATGTGTTGTGTTGACTCAGTTTTGAAACGCTTATGTATCCTAACAACCCACCACATTTCAGACTTTTCCTGACACGGTTATTTTGAATATATATATATCAATGAATGGTTATAACCCAGGATCTGACGTCTTCCCCCCCCCCAAAAAAAGTCAGTAGTGTTTCTTATTTACAGTAATTCCTTCATTTTTAGTTATTACCGTAATCTTGTTGTCAGTAGTGTTTCATTTCTACGGTAATTTCTTCATTTTAGTTATTACCGTAATCTTGTTGTCAGTAGTGTTTCATTTCTACAGTAATTTCTTCATTAGTTATTACTGTAATCTTGTTGTCAGTAGTGTTTCATTTCTACGGTAATTTCTTTATTAGTTATTACTGTAATCTTGTTGTCAGTAGTGTTTCATTTCTACGGTAATTTCTTCATTTTAGTTATTACCGTAATCTTGTTGTCAGTAGTGTTTCATTTCTACAGTAATTTCTTCATTAGTTATTACTGTAATCTTGTTGTCAGTAGTGTTTCATTTCTACGGTAATTTCTTCATTAGTTATTACCGTAATCTTGTTGTCAGTAGTGTTTCATTTCTACGGTAATTTCTTCATTTTAGTTATTACTGTAATCTTGTTGTCAGTAGTGTTTCATTTCTACGGTAATTTCTTCATTAGTTATTACTGTAATCTTGTTGTCAGTAGTGTTTCATTTCTACGGTAATTTCTTCATTAGTTATTACCGTATTCTTGTTGTCAGTAGTGTTTCATTTCTACGGTAATTTCTTCATTAGTTATTACCGTATTCTTGTTGTCAGTAGTGTTTCATTTCTACGGTAATTTCTTCATTAGTTATTACTGTATTCTTGTTGTCAGTAGTGTTTCATTTCTACGGTAATTTCTTAATTTTAGTTATTACCGTAATCTTGTTGTCAGTAGTGTTTCATTTCTACGGTAATTTCTTCATTAGTTATTACTGTAATCTTGTTGTCAGTAGTGTTTCATTTCTACGGTAATTTCTTCATTAGTTATTACCGTATTCTTGTTGTCAGTAGTGTTTCATTTCTACGGTAATTTCTTCATTAGTTATTACCGTAATCTTGTTGTCAGTAGTGTTTCATTTCTATGGTAATTTCTTAATTTTAGTTATTACCGTAATCTTGTTGTCAGTAGTGTTTCATTTCTACGGTAATTTCTTCATTAGTTATTACTGTAATCTTGTTGTCAGTAGTGTTTCATTTCTACGGTAATTTCTTCATTAGTTATTACCGTATTCTTGTTGTCAGTAGTGTTTCATTTCTACGGTAATTTCTTCATTAGTTATTACTGTATTCTTGTTGTCAGTAGTGTTTCATTTCTACGGTAATTTCTTCATTTTAGTTATTACCGTAATCTTGTTGTCAGTAGTGTTTCATTTCTACGGTAATTTCTTCATTAGTTATTACCGTAATCTTGTTGTCAGTAGTGTTTCATTTCTACTGTAATTTCTTCATTAGTTATTACTGTATTCTTGTTGTCAGTAGTGTTTCATTTCTACGGTAATTTCTTCATTAGTTATTACCGTATTCTTGTTGTCAGTAGTGTTTCATTTCTACGATAATTTCTTCATTAGTTATTACTGTATTCTTGTTGTCAGTAGTGTTTCATTTCTACTGTAATTTCTTCATTAGTTATTACTGTATTCTTGTTGTCAGTAGTGTTTCATTTCTACGGTAATTTCTTCATTAGTTATTACCGTAATCTTGTTGTCAGTAGTGTTTCATTTCTACGGTAATTTCTTCATTAGTTATTACCGTATTCTTGTTGTCAGTAGTGTTTCATTTCTACTGTAATTTCTTCATTTTAGTTATTACCGTATTCTTGTTGTCAGTAGTGTTTCATTTCTACGGTAATTTCTTCATTAGTTATTACTGTATTCTTGTTGTCAGTAGTGTTTCATTTCTACGGTAATTTCTTCATTAGTTATTACCGTAATCTTGTTGTCAGTAGTGTTTCATTTCTACGGTAATTTCTTCATTAGTTATTACTGTATTCTTGTTGTCAGTAGTGTTTCATTTCTACGGTAATTTCTTCATTAGTTATTACTGTATTCTTGTTGTCAGTAGTGTTTCATTTCTACGGTAATTTCTTCATTAGTTATTACCGTAAGCTTGTTGTCAGTAGTGTTTCATTTCTACGGTAATTTCTTCATTAGTTATTACTGTATTCTTGTTGTCAGTAGTGTTTCATTTCTACGGTAATTTCTTCATTAGTTATTACCGTATTCTTGTTGTCAGTAGTGTTTCATTTCTACGGTAATTTCTTCATTAGTTATTACCGTAATCTTGTTGTGTGACATTGACATAGACGCAGAATGAAAACAAATCCCTGCGCTACGGAGACTAATACAAGATTAGTTCCTAAAATATTATTTCCAAATGTTTTTGGTTTGTTGTTATTATCATGATGGTTTTTGCTGCAGCAGCCTCAGCGCCCCATACTTCCTGCTTGACTGACATCACAGTACACATGTTCTGTCATATATAATAATATTAATATTATGTCATGTAATCATTATCATATATTAATATTAATATTATGTAATGTAATCATTATCATATATTAATATTAATAGAATGTAATGTAATCATTATCATATATTAATATTAATATTATGTAATGTAATCATTATCATATAATAATATAATATTATGTAATGTAATCATTATCATATATTAATATTATGTAATGTAATCTTATAACATAATCATATTTAATATTATATAATATGTAAATATTATATTATGTGTGATAATGATGAGGTCAGTAAACCTGGACATTCTGCCCCTCTCACTGGGTTGAGACCTAACTCACAATACTGGGTTCCATAGACCCTAACCCACAATACTGGGTTCCATAGACCCTAACCCACAACACTGGGTTCCATAGACCCTAAATCACAACACTGGGTTCCATAGACCCTAACTCACAACACTGGGTTCCATAGACCCTAACTCACAATACTGGATTCCATAGACCCTAACTCACAATACTGGGTTCCATAGACCCTAACCCACAACACTGGGTTCCATAGACCCTAACTTACAATACTGGGTTCCATAGACCCTAACTCACATCACTGAGTTCCATAGACCCTAACTCACAATACTGGGTTCCATAGACCCTAACTCACAACACTGGGTTCTATAGACCCTAACTCACAACACTGGGTTCCATAGACCCTAAACTCACAACACTTGCATGGTTTATTTCAAGATACGGTGACGTTATGTGTTCTGTGGAAAACAGAACAGGATGTGGATGTGGATTTGGTCGTTGCTCATGGGCAGTGGTGGAAAAAGAACCCACTTGTCATACTTGAGCAAAAGAAAAGATACCTGAATAGAAAATGACTCAAGTAAAAGTGAAAGTCACCCAGTAAAATACTACTTGAGTAAAAAGTCTAAAAGTATTTGGTTTTAAATGTACTTAAGTATCACAAGTATAAATCATTTAAAATGTCGTATATTAAGTAAACTAGACGACACCATTTTCTTTTCTTTTTATTACATTTATGGATAGCTATGGGCAGACTCCAACACTTAGACATCATTTACTAACAAAGCATTTGTGTTTAGTGAGTCTGCCAGATCAGAGGCCGTAGGGATGACCAGTGATGTCCTCTTGATAAGTGCGTGAATTAGACAATTTCCTGTCCCTGCTTAAGCATTAAACATGTAACGAGTACTTTTGGGTTTCGGGGGAAAATGTAAGGAGTAAAAAGTATATTTTCTTTAGGAATGTAGTGGAGTAAAAGTCAAAAGTTGTCAAAAATATAAATACTAAAGTAAACTACAGATACCCCCAAAAAAACTACTTAAGTAGTACTTCAAGTATTTTTACTTAAGTGCGTTGCACCACTGCTCGTGGTATTGCAGTTCCTGGCAAGGAGTCAGTATTTTTATAATTTGTTCTATTTATGATGTCACATCCTATTCTGGAAGGTCAAGACCCTCATTTTAACTATCAACATCACGGTATCCCATAATGCCTTACCTACTGTACAATACTGCCCGATGAATTCCAGTGTTGTGTTTGTGTGTGTGTGTGTGTGTGTGAGAGAGAGAGAGAGAGAGAGAGAGAGCATTTTAATGTCTGAACCAATGTTTTTTTGTGTACAAAGTGTATATGATTTCTCTGAGGAATAGCATCTACCACTGCCAATGATTGTAAATATGCTGTTGAGATGGAGTCTAGATGGTTGGTCTCTATTTGTTCTGCTCTGTGAACCCTGTTATTTTATGTTCTTCTTGAACTGCTTTTGAGCTTTAACAAAAATACTGGGATTCATTCAAACCCACCATAGCAATGTTTAGGCAATGTCTTTATTTACAATATTAATCTCGTGTACACACACTTCTAATTCTGAAACGTGAAAGCATATCTGCTAGTAGTTAGCATACCTGCTAGTAGTTAGCATACCTGCTAGTAGTTAGCATACCTGCTAGTAGTTAGCATACCTGCTAGTAGTTAGCATACCTGCTAGTAGTTAGCATACCTGCTAGTAGTTAGCATACCTGCTAGTAGTTAGCATACCTGCTAGTAGTTAGCATACCTGCTAGGTTTTTATACAGTCCCCAAGACCAATCTGAGTTTATTTGACCATTTGGAGAGAGAAAAAAGCTACTGTGTAAATACTGCAATGCGGGTTTGATTGAATTGAGCCCCAGATATTTTGTCCTACCATGCTACTCAGTTCTGTTCGGTTGGTCTGTGAGGGAGAAAATAGATCACAAACAAACCACAGCCATGATGCCTACTCAACGTGTTGCCTTGGTGTTGTGATGCTGTGTTTTGCTTTTGTTACTGACATTATTAAGTAAAGTTTGTCCGTACGTAAGCTTTGTGATGCCTCTCTTTTTTTTTCCTTAGTCTTAGGCCCATTGCACATGCCCACTCACCACCTATCCACCAGACAGATGTCAGATCAGCATTTTATTGATGTTTGATACAGTTGTCAGTGGTCGTAATTAGCAAAGGATCATGGTCGATGTAGTCTTTTTTTCATCCTGCCTGAAAGTCAACTGGGAGAGTCCTCGTAGCCTGCCGGCCCATGATTGGTGTAAGCGTGTGGTCCTGTGTGGCGACAAATGTAGGAGTCAGAATGGATCGCAATTTAATTAAATATCTCGATTTGTGGCAAACTTTTAATAAACTTTTAATAATAAACACATTTTAGAGCCCAAAATGTTGGTTTAAAAACAATAATTGTTTGGCCATTCTCGCGATCATTATTTACACAGGCTTTCCAGGCTTTAGGCACCGCTAGCTTGCTAGGCAGTAGCAGAGCTCTTGACTTCACGCTCCAGACCGGACACTGGTCCGTGAATGCTAAAAGACTCGGGAGCTCATGGGCTGACACAGGCTACCGTAGCCAACTGGTCAGACATGATAACACCATGGGCAACAGTGACTCACGACTAGTTCGTTATCAGACAAATATGTTCAACTCATAGTTATTTTATCCGGTTGAGTTTCTGAGTTTATTTTTATTTTTACAGGGACAGTGCACATTAATCAACGTTTCAGTAAAAGTGCCGGTTTTAGCCAGCCGGCAGTCCCTGGGCAGTGACCACTGCATTTAGGAGGATAGATAAATTAGTGAATTGTAGCTAGCTAGCTCACTGGCCAGGCAGTAGCCACTACTAGCCAACAAATCATGGCTAGTGGTGGCTGTCCTTTGATACATTTTGGTTAACAAGTAGTGGACTACCATAATGTATTTGGTGATTGTCTTGTGGGGTCTGTATGCGTGTCCGAGCTGTGTGTTAGTAGTTTATACAGACACCTCTGTCCATTCAGCATGACAACACTTACAACAACAAGCTGTGATGAAGTCAATCTCTCCTCCACTTTGAGCCATGAGAGATTTGCATGCATATTATTAATGCTAGCTCTCCGTGTACATTTAAGGGCCAGCCGTGTTCACACGGCTAAACAGTAGTCCAGGTGTGACAAAACTAGGGCCTGTAGGACCTGCCTTGTTGATAGTGTTGTTAAAAAGGCAGAGTAACGCTTTATTATGGACAGACTTCTCCCCATCTTAGCCAATGTTGTATCAACATGTTTTGAACATGACAGTTTACAATCAAGGGTTAAAATCCAATTAGTTTAGTTACCTCAACAATACATTGTTTTTTGTTTTTGAAATATTTAGGACTAATTTCTTCCTTTACCACCCAGTCTGAAATTAACTGCAGCTCTTCGTTAAGTGTTACAGTGATTTCACTTGCTGTAGTAGCTGGCGTGTATAGTGTTGAGTCATCCGCATACATAGACTCAAAGCTAGTGGCATGTCATTAGTAAAGATTGAAAAAAAGTAAGGGGCCTAGACAGCTGCCCTGGGGAATTCCTGATTCCACCTGGATTATGTTGGCAAGGCTTCCATTAAAGAACACTTTCTGTGTTGTATTAGAAAGGTAACTCTTTATCCATAATATAGCAGGGTGTGTAAAGCCTTAACACATACACTATTGTTCAAAAGTTTGGCATCACTTAGAAATGCCCTTGTTTTTGAAAAAAAAGCACATTTTTGTCCATTAAAATGACATCAAATTGATCAGAAATACAGTGAAGAAACTGTTGGGGAGGCAGGTGTCAGCCTAGTGGTTAGAGCTGGACTAGTAACCGGAAGTTTGTAAGATTGAATCCCCGAGCTGACAAGGTAAACATCTGTTGTTCTGTGTCAGGCTGTGGGTAACTGGTGCATGGAATCAAGAGCAGGAGAGCAGAGATGAGTGTAATACGGTAATTTATTCCACGAACAGCATCAGTATAAAACTAATACTAAAGGTGCGTGAAAAAACCGGTCACTCGTAAATAACGGGCGTAATAATGAACCCGGCAAACAATACCATCCAACAAGTAACGACCTGAACATGATATACAAACACGCACACAAACATGGGGGAAACAGAGGGTTAAATAATGAACATGTAATTGGGGAATAGAAAAGACCTTAAAAAAAAGTAAGAGATAAGAATTACAAATAATTAAAGAGCAGCAGTAAATAACAATAGCGAGGCTATATACAGGGGGTACCGGTACAGAGACAATGTGGAGGCTATATACAGGGGGTACCGGTACAGAGTCAATGTGGAGGCTATATACAGGGGGTACCGGTACAGAGACGATGTGGAGGCTATATACAGGGGGTACCGGTACAGAGACGATGTGGAGGCTATATACAGGGGGTACCAGTACAGAGACGATGTGGAGGCTATATACAGGGGGTACCGGTACAGAGACGATGTGGAGGCTATATACAGGGGGTACCGGTACAGAGACGATGTGGAGGCTATATACAGGGGGTACCGGTACAGAGACGATGTGGAGGCTATATACAGGGGGTACCGGTACAGAGTCAATGTGGAGGCTATATACAGGGGGTACCGGTACAGAGTCAATGTGGAGGCTATATACAGGGGGTACCGGTACAGAGACAATGTGGAGGCTATATACAGGGGGTACCGGTACAGAGACGATGTGGAGGCTATATACAGGGGGTACCGGTACAGAGACGATGTGGAGGCTATATACAGGGGGTACCAGTACAGAGACGATGTGGAGGCTATATACAGGGGGTACCGGTACAGAGACGATGTGGAGGCTATATACAGGGGGTACCGGTACAGAGACGATGTGGAGGCTATATACAGGGGGTACCGGTACAGAGACGATGTGGAGGCTATATACAGGGGGTACCGGTACAGAGTCAATGTGCTGGGGCACCGGTGTCGAGGTAATTGAGGTAATATGTACAATAGGTACTGTTATTAAAGTCCCTAGATGCATAGATGGTAACAACAGAGAGTAGCAGCAGTGTAGAAAGGGGGAGAGGGGGGGTCAATGTAAATAGTCTGGGTAGCCATTTGATTAGATGTTCAGGAGTCTTATGGCTTGGGGGTAGAAGCTGTTTAGAAGCCTCTTGGACCTCGACTTGGCGCTCCGGTACCGCTTGCCGTGAGATGCAGAGAGAACAGTCTATGTCTAGGGTGGCTGGAGTCTTTGACAATTATTAGGGCCTTCCTCTGACACCGCCTAGTATAGAGGTCCTGGATGGCAGGTAGCTTGGCACCGGTGATGTACTGGGCCGTACGCACTACCCTCTGTAGTGCCTTGTGGTCGGAGGCTGAGCAGTTTCCATACCAGGCAGTGATGCAACCACTCTCAATGGTGCAGCTGTAAAACCTTTTGAGGATCTGAGGACTGATGCCAAATCTTTTCAGGATGCTGAGGGGGAATTTGTTCTTGACTAACTTGGTTGAATAAAAAAATACAGTGTATCTACAGATGTATGTGGACACCCCTTGACATTAATGAATTTGGCCACACCGGTTGCTGACAGGTGTGTAGAATCGAGCACACCGCCATGCAATCTCCATAGACAAACATTGTCTAACTCTACAGATAGCACTACACCCGCAATAACAACTGCTAAAAAAAAATGTATGTGACCAATAGAATTTGATTTGAAAAGTCATAGTCAATCGATCAATAATATAATAATACTTTTAGCAAACATTTTTATCATTAATTTAAAATCTGTAGAAACTATGAGAATAGAAAGGTTCAGAACTTTTGTGAAAAATCACAGCACAGTTACAAAATATGAGGCAAAAATGGATGCTGTTAAGAGATAGATGGGGAGGGGGTTGTGAGGAGCTGAAGGGTGGGATTAAAGACTACACGATAACTAATGTACACAGCTGTCCCTGTGAAGTGGAAACGTCTAGGAGCAACAACGGCTCAGCCCCAGAAGTGGTACGCCACACAAGCTCACAGAACAAATAGCTAATAGCAAATAAATATTGTCTGTCTCAGGTTGCAACGCTCACTACCGAGTTTCAAACTGGAAGCAACGGCACCACAAAGAACTGTTCGTCGTGGACCTTCATGAAATGGGTTTCCATGGCCGAGCAGCCGCACACAAGCCTAAGATCACCATGCCCAATGCCAAGCGTCGGCCGGAGTGTTGTTAAGCTCGCCGCCATTGGACTTTAGAACAGTGGAAACGCGTTCTCTGGAGTGATGAATCACGCTTCACCATCTGGCAGTCCTACGGACTAATCTGGGTTTGGCAGATGTCAGACGAAAGCTGCCTGTCCGAATGCATAGTGTCAACTGTAAAGTTTGGTGGAGCAGGAATAATGGTCTGGGAAAGGCCCCTTAGTTCCACTGAAGGGAAATCTTAACGCTACAGCATACAATTACATTCTAGACAATTCTGTGTTTCCAACTTTGTGGCAACAGTTTTGGGAAGGCCCTTTCCTGTTTCAGCATGACAATGCCCCTGTGCACAAAGAAAAGTATATAGAGAAATGGTTTGTAGAAATCGGTGTGGAAGAACTTGACTGGCCTCCGCAGAGACCTGACCTCAACCACCATCAAACACCTTTGGGATGAATTGGAAGACGATTTTTACATGCTTTAGAACTCGGTGGTCCCACTCTGTGAGCTTGTGTGATCTACCACTTCGCGGCTGAGCCGTTGTTGCTCCTAGACATTTCCACTTCACAATAACAGCATTTACAGTTGACTGGGGCAGCTCTAGCAGGGCAGAAATTTGACAAACTGACTTGTTGGAAAGGTGGCATGCTATCAAGATGCCACGTTTGACCTAGATAGTTTGTGTGTATGCATTGATACAGTATGTAGGCTACGTGTGCCTTTTTAAAAATGTATGTAGTTCTGTCCTTGAGCAGTTCTTGTCTATTGATGCTCTGTGTTATGTCATTCTCTATTATGTTTCATGTTCTGTGTTGGACCCCAGGAAGAGTAGCTGCTGCTTGTGTAACAGCTAATGGGGATCCTAATAAAATACCAAATACCAAAAGTCATTGAGCTCTTCAATACGGGCCATTCTACAGCAGATGTTTGTCTATGGAGATTACATGGTTGTGTGCTCGATTTATATACCTGTCAGCAATGGGTGTGGCTGAAATAGCCAAATCCACTCATTTGAATGGGTGTCCACATACTTTTTGAATGGGTGTCCATTTACTATTTGAATGGGTGTCCACATACTTTTTGAATGGGTGTCCACATACTATTTGAATGGGTGTCCACATACTTTTTGAATGGGTGTCCACATACTATTTGAATGGGTGTCCACATACTTTTTGAATGGGTGTCCACATACTTTTTGAATGGGTGTCCACATACTTTTTTAGCAAATGTTGTATCATATTTGTATTCATTTAGCTTTTATTTTTTTTGTTCTATTTTATTCACTTAATTACTTTTTGATTGTTGTTCCATTGTCGAGGCGAACCTGCAAGTCCGAATTTCATGGCACTGTTCTCCACCTACATCATGTGTATGTGATTTATAAACAGACTAAAACTTCAACTTCTGGGTCATTGTGTGCTCTCTTACGACCACACTGGGTCATGAGAAAGGTCAGCGGGGTATTGTCGAGAGTCCAAAAATGAGGCCAACAACGGTTTCGTTTACATTCAACACTGCATGAAACATCATATCAGCCCAAGGGAAACCTGCATTTTCAAGAACATTGACAAAAGAAATAGGCAATTTTCTTTGCGTGACACCCTCAACACAATGTAATCGTTTGAATAAGCAGAGCTTACGTTGACCTTGTTTCTGTCCTATCCCAAGAAGGAGCCCTGGCTATAAGAGCACCTGTAATGAAGCAGGACAGTCAAGATATGAACACAGCAAGGAACGCAAACAAAAATGAAACTTCTCAGCGTTGTACTTTTTGCCGTGATGGGCGCAAAGAACAGTCAACTACAATTAATTGACTGTGGAACAAACTTAAGACGGCCACAATACACTGACATCTCGGTAACTTGTGGAACCAAATCTATTGGCCTGGCTATCCTCATCTGCCCAGCCATGTACACTGGCTACAACGAGTCCCTGCTTATCCTCAACCACGTCATGAATGGCCCAGCCTGCAAGGGAACCTTAGATCAAAGTGTGATTCCACCTGTCGTGAGGTTTGAATTCCCCCTCAACACAACCAATTCCTGTGGCAGCCTCTTCAGGACAACCAGCGCTGCAGGCACGGGGATATTCTCTGACTTCTCCAACGTCCAGACGGTCAACATCAGCGGGGTGGTCCGATCTTACGATCCCACCACACGGCCGGTCACTTACAACACTGAGTTGAAGTATCATTACTCCTGCGCCTATCCCTTAGAGTACCTGACCAACAACACCCAGATTGATACGTCTGCATCTTCCATTGCGGTTAAGGACAACAATGGTACTTTCGTCAGCACTTTGAGTCTTAATCTTTTCAGCGATGACGACTACATTTCGCCCTTAATCATTCCGAAACAGGGTCTTGAGCTGAGGACCGAAATCTACACTCGAGTCCAAGCCACCAACCTGACCTCCCATTACCACGTGTTCCTGGACCAATGCTACGCCTCCATTTCTCCACAACCCGACGGTGACAACTCCACTGTCTTCAACCTGTTTGTCCCTTGCAACGTCGACCCGTCGACCGTCATCAGAGAGAACGGAGAGAGCCAACGTGCCTGCTTCTCCTTCCCGGCCTTCCGATTCGTGGAGCAACCAAATGAGATGATGTCCACCTACTTCCTCCACTGCATCACCCGTCTCTGTGAGGAGAGCGCCTGCAGTACTCTTAAACAATGTACCAACCGGAGGAGAAGGAATGCCGTTCCCGAAATTGTAGACGGAGTGACAGGGTACACAACCATTAGCTCTACTCCTATCACCATAAGAGCAGAAAGAGTTGTGGCAATGAAAGAACAGGAGACTGCCAGCAACAACTCAGACACTTCTACAGGACTTGGTGTGGCAGTGGGCTTTCTGGCATTCGTATGCATTACTGTCATTATAATGGCAGCAGTCTTCTACGGGACACGCAAACCATTAAAAAGGGGGTTGACTGCTCCACCTTGAATGAGTTGAAATACGGGTCAGCAACACAGGACGGCGTTGTTCCTTTAAATAGAGGTCAGGTTGGTGGCATTGACTTCCGAGTATAAATGGGGTCCTCAGCTCAAGACCGTGTGTGTGTGTGTGTGTCTGTGTGTGTCCACCTGCTGGTCTCACTACTCTGGGGGAGGACTCAACTTATCATGCCTTTTTTTCACATTTGTTTACATTTGGGAGATCTTGTTTTTCTAGTTATTTGTCTGCTAGAGCTGATTAATGTTGTGCATACTAAAGAATAGAACAATCCACCTTTTAGAGTGTTTGTGTAATGACACTATTACAGACTTAGCTAGTGGTGTGTCTATGTAAATACACTATTACAGACTTAGCTAGTGCTGTGTCTATATAAATACACTATTACAGACTTAGCTAGTGCTGTGTCTATGTAAACACACTATTACAGACTTAGCTAGTGCTGTGTCTATATAAATACACTATTACAGACTTAGCTAGTGCTGTGTCTATATAAATACACTATTACAGACTTAGCTAGTGCTATGTGCAGGTGCTCATTTAATGTCATGACTAATGTACTTATGTCGCGTTCACGTCCTGTCGCAGTGATCGGACGAAAGACTTGGAGCGTTCACGTGCTCGGAGCTCAGAAGGAAAGCAAGAACCGTTCTCACCATTGACCACCCGAAATCACGGTCATGTTTGTGGTGCGTGAAGTCAGTGTTCAGCATGTGGGAAAGAGATCATGGCCAAGTTTCCTAGTCGTAACGACAAGTTGGAGGGGTGTTCAAGTGCATATATCCCAGTAGGAAGGTCCTATTTACGATTTACCCGACAAAATATGAACGAGGGCATGAAGGCAGCTCTGCCCCGAAGAAAGAATTAATGTGGTTGGTTGACTCAATTACGAGGGCGGGGCTTACATTTTATTTCAAACCTGCTGCATGCTCCAAAAGGATACTTGAACCAATCTGCTGTTATGGTGAGTGAGCCATTTTTGGGGTGATTTATTGTATGATTCTGTTTTTGTAGATAACTAGCTATATTTATCATTGGAAAGTTGTTCTAATCTCACAAATCTCACATGTTCATTTAAAAAATGATATCTCCTTCATTAAACAACCTGCTAGAAAGCTAGCTGGTGCTGGTAAGATGGCTCGATAACTAATTGTAACGTGGCGAGAATCACTAGACTGCCTCCTACAAACGGGAAGGTACGTGCTTCGACTAACCACAAGTGTCCCTCACACATTGGGGCCATGTGGGACTGCCTCACAGCCACCATCCCACTTCTGACACCAGTGTAGCGAACGGAGGGAGTGGGAAGCGAACCTGAGTCTCCAGCGTAAAAGGCAAACCACCTACGCAATCCCGCCAATATGGAAAGCAAAAATTGCTACAGTATGTTTTGTTGATTTTTATTATTTAACCCCCTAGAGTCTATTGAGGCACCGGTGCATCCATATAAGTAACATAGTAAATAAATCTGCCACAAAATCTGTCAATTTAAGCTAGAGATATCTGCTTTCTTGCATGGACTGAGTCTCAATCCACCGCATCCACCTACGTCGCCCTTCCTCTTATGCAGTGGAAAGTGGCAGAGCTACACACTGTTTGTCAGACCAGGTGACATCTTGAAGATCGGCCTTCTCACATCCGCCTACAGAGGGAAGACTCTCACGAACACAAGGGTGTGCTCCGTTTTGCTCTACGACCCCCACAAGTGTCACGGGACTCGTCTGAAGTCAGTAATGCTGATGTACCAACTTTTGTCTGTAGCATCTGGGCTACAAACTAATATGACAGGGGAAGAACTGCTCTGGTACGCTGCATGAAATGAGTAACTAACGTCACTAGTTACCACAGCCACAATCATAAACCCCGCCTATTTCTACAATTTCACTTCTTAACCTAGAGTTGATGTCCACGCCCCCGCGTAAATCTAATTAGCATACATTTTGCATGGGCTGCGTCTCAATCCCTCACATCCGCCAATGGCGGCCTTCCGCATCAGCGGTGTTCGTCAGACTGTAAGACATCCTGAAAATCAGTGATCTCACAAAAACATCTGTAGCTTTTGAACGATTTGGGTTGCGTCACGGGACACGCCGGAAGTCGGTACCGCCGATCTGCCATCTTCTGTTGGTATTGTCCGAACAGTTAGGACTACACATTAATATGATCTCTCTATGAAAAGGTGAAATATGGGTGAAAATGTTTCATTCAATATTTTTATTAGACCTAAAGGGGTCACAATTCTAAAATGGATTAAATCGTTTTTTTTCTCTCTCATCAATCTACACACAATACCCCATAATGACAATGACATAATTGCAGGAAATCTGTGATTTCCTGGGGTCCTAAAATTCTAAATCAAATAACTAAATTATCCTTGGTGTGACCATCTTAAAACAATCCCATATGCCAACCCACCATCTTAAAACAATTCCATATGTCAACCAGTCATTAAAGTGTTTTTGTTAGACCCATGCGAACGTGGCCAAAGAAGTGACTGAAACTGGAACCAACTTTGCAGCGATGATAAAGCTACAAATTAAGGTGATATTTGAGTCCTCTCTCTTAACCAATAAATTGTACATATGCTTTCAGTTTGCGAGTGTATAGCATGTACAGCTATACCATTTTGGGCCCCTTCACGTGCAATTTTTTTTTTTTTTTTGCACCCCTCTTGACAGAAGTAGCCTCTACGTTTTTTAAAGTAACTTTTTGGCAATTCTACACATTTTCCCATGGGAACGGAGAGAAAACGTTGTGAATTTATCACAAATTTCCTGTAATTATGTCATTGTCATTATGGGCTATTGTGTGTAGATTGATGAGAGAAAAGAAAAAATGATTGAATCCATTTTAGAAGAAGGCTGTAACATAACAAAATGTGTAAAAAGTGAAGGGGTCTGAATAATTACCAAATGCACTGTATATTGACGAGATGCTCATGTCTCCGCCTTAACAATGGGAGTCGTTGTCCCAACGCCTGGAATGCGACAAGCTTAGGTTCAAAATAATCCCATTGAACGCTAGCGAAGCCAGTGAGCATTTGGTCTCCCTTGATAACATTTTTTTTTTAAAAAGATAAAATAATTTCAAATCAGCTGAGTGAGATCGAATGTGAATGGTCCAAAAAAAGGTTTGGATTTGGCTTCAGACCAATCACCAATCAAAAGCAAAATGTCATTGTCAGAAAAAACTTGTTGTGTCGTTGTCCTCCGGTGGCTATCCAGCTAGCTAAAATGTACCCTTCCCTAAATTTGCCATGTATGGAGATAGAGATTTGGACTTGTGGTTTTACTTAATTCTCCGTACTGGCCAATGATTAAAACGGCAATTCTGATCCAACCACAAATTAATAAATTGTTGTGCCTCTGGCCTGAGAGGATGGAAGTTCAATATGTAGTTAGATGTAGTACGCTTAATCTTAACTAGTTGGCTCATCGTTGCCCATGAAAGGAAGCTAGGCTAGCGAGCAAGCGTTTTAGCAAGGTAGCCAAGAACAACAAAACTAAAAGAGTGTACTGTATGACGGAGTCATAGACCGCTTCGTCAACATGAACGAGAGGAGGATGACATTGGCGTTTCTCTACAAGTAGGGTGAGTCATGTTTTTTCTACTTTTCTACACACACACACACACACACAAATCAGAAATCATGGACAGCCATATCATATCTAGCTTATGTTGATTGGACGAAATTGGTATTCGCTATTTTGGTTGTCGCTGTTTTAGACTAAACAGGGGTGATTTGATGATGTTGAAATGTTTTAATTGAAATGGTGCTGGAATAGTGGAGGCAGCTCCCGTTTTCTTTGTGACTTGTGGTAACTCTCCGTGGTTCTACATCAATAGTTGTTTTGTAGTCCGAAAATGTCAGAAACATGAATTTGCCAGACAATGCTGTAGGTCATGTAAATCAAATAAAAATAAAATGTTATTGGTCACATACACATCGTTAGCAGATTATATTGCGAGTGTAGCAAAACGCTTTTGCTTCTAGTTCCGACAGTGCAGCAATATCTAACAAGTATTATCTAATAATTCCACAACAAATACCTAATACACACACATATAAGTAAAGAAATGGAATAAGAAAATATAAATAAATTGATGAGCAATGACAGAGCAGCATAGGCAAGATGCAGTCGATGCTTTAAAATATAGTATATACATATGAGATGAGTAATGCAAGATATGTAAACATTATTAAAGTGGCATTATTAAAGTGACTAGTGTTCCATTTATTAAAGTGGCCAATGATTTCGAGTCTGTATGTAGGCGGGTAACATCACAAAATTGTTTGTTACATGGAATATGCTTTGTGGACTTCACCAGACAGAGGTTGCTCTCTGGTTTTGTGATTAAACAAAGGTGTGGTTGAATTTATTCTGCCACAGTGTCTTATTGTCTAGGCCTATATATCACGGTGGCAAGGTATATGAACTAACAGGTTATAGAGCAAACAACGCAATTATCACAACACCTAGGTTGTATAGCTTATTTTTTTCTGCCTTGTCTTCCTCGATGATGTTACCTACGCACAGCTACTGTAGAAACGAATTGGGTTTATTTTTGGACAGATTTTGGCGAGAGTGAAACCTCTCTCTTCGCCTCTTATTCTCTGACTGAGCTTCCTCCCCTCACCATATTTGGGAATGAAAATTCCAACCGGATGCTACGGATTTATACATCCGGTGAATCATCTGTTTCTTTGTTCTATCATCTGTGGGCACCATCAAATAGGCGGCGCCTACTTCCCAAATGGGCAAGAGTCAACCGATCTACACTTGTCATTTGACAAACCTTGCTTCTCGAGTTGGATTGACATATTGCTTAACCAACCGCAATGGTGTTCGCTGTAGTGGCCCTTCCCCCTCCGATGACGTGGTGTTACTGTTATAATTTTGTCGGATAACAGGACGAAAGCTACTGTACTGAGGTGAGATGCTACCGTGTTGCACTATTGGGGTCAACTGAAGTGCAAACGTTCGTTCAAAAATATACCAAATTTCTCTGCTGACTTTACAAGGTATTGCTATGAAAATCTGGGTTTGCCATTTTAGTTGCCTTCGAATATGAACGGTTCTGTAATTCAATGTTGTTTTTTTGTTAGCTGTTAGCCATTTAGCTAACGTTGGCTAGTAGCTCAGCCCCTTTATTTGAATGGCAAAACTCCAGGATTATACAGTCTCTTAATGCTAGGCGTTGTTTTGGAATCGAGTGCCTACAGGAATATCCTGGTAAAGATCCTTGCCTTCTGATAGTGTGTATTACTACCACATAGACATATACTTTTGCATTATTGTTGATTCCTCCTATTAGGCTACTGGCTTTAATGAATACACTTTGACATTCCTACCCTATAGTTATGTACGAGTAGAAATATAAGAGAGGCATCCTTATCTCCGTTTTGATAACACACACACACACACACACACACACACACACACACACACACACACACACACACACACACACTGTACCTCGGTAGCACACAACATGTAACGTTAGCTACTAACCCAATAATGCATTTCCTTAGTGTCCCTGTTCTACCAGTCCTTGACCCAGTACGGTAGTAGTATGTCTCGGGAACAGCTGGTGGTAGAGAGGGCAAGGAGGGCCTTCCAGACCGGTATGTCGAAACCCCTGAAGTTCAGAGTTCACCAGCTTAAGAACCTGCACCGTTTCATCACAGAGAGACGCAAGGACATTGCAGACGCTGTCAATAAGGACCTTAACAAGGTGAGCGTTGGAGTGGCGTCCCAAATTACACCCTAGTCCCTTTATAGTGCACTACTTTAGAGCCCTGGGTCCTGGTCAAAAGTAGCACACTATAAAGGGAATTGGTTACCATTTGAGAGTTTAATTTGACAATTTACATAAAGGTATCCTTTAAGGGGGTTGTAAAATGGTTTATAAGTAGTTTTTAGAATTTGTTAATATGTAGTCTGGACATCTAATTATAACCCACTTATAACCATGTGTCAACCTACTGTAGAGCACTCTGTGACAATGTTTTTGTAAAAATGGCTATATAAATATGACTGTCTGACTGACTGATTGGTGTAATGGTGTGTCCTTGACCTGCTGCAGACTGAACACAGCACAGAGTTGTTTGAGACCCTGGGTCTGGAAGGGGAGATCGACGTGGCTGTGGAGAGGCTAGCAGAATGGGCTGCCCCTCGGCCTGTAGAGAAGAGCCTCCTCACCATCTTAGACGAGGTAAGACAAGATAAACATTGGAGGGTCCCAAATGGCAGCCTATTCCCTATATTGTGCACTACTTGTGACCAGGGCCCATCGGACCTCATTGTCTGTTTCCACCTAAATGTATTTTTACAACATAGAACGTTTAAATTTTACCTTTATTTGACTAGGCAAGTCAGTTAAGAACAAATTCTTATTTATAATGACGGCCTGGGAACAGTGGGTTCCTAGGCTTTACCTTGTTCAGGGGCAGCTCATGAATTCGATCCAGAAACCTTTCGGTTACTGGCCCAACTGTCTAACCACTAGGCTACATGCCACCCCTACAGAACATAGGAAGGATGGGGGATCATAGATTAAAAACATAGTCTACGTCTTGTCACAGGTATACATCCAGCCAGAGCCCCTGGGAGTGGTCCTCATCATCGGGGCCTGGAACTATCCCTGGGCAGTGACCCTCCAGCCCCTGGTCGCGGCTATTGCTGCAGGTACTGTAGTAGAAAACGTAATGGAGGTGGTTCTGTGTGTAAACAATGCTCGCGTGATGAATAACCTTGCCTGAGACTTGGAAACTTGTGTTAGCTCCCCGAGCTAATGCCTAGGCTTTACCTCAGCAGGCTAGCATGGAGCTAATGCCTAGGCTTTACCTCAGCAGGCTAGCATAGAGCTAATGCCTAGGCTTTACCTCAGCAGGCTAACATTGAGCTAACACAGTCTTGTAACTGTTAGGGTTGCGTCAATCGAATCTGGTATCAGGATAAGTATGACACTGAGTCACCGAATGTATGCTATGTATTTTTTATTAGCTAAGCAATAAGTGGTAAATGCAATTTTCGTATATACGGGCTCTCTGTCACACCTCGCAAGGCAAAACAGAGAACTGACTTGTTCCTGACAAAGATATTATAATATACTGACAGAAGTCATTCCTGCTTCTGAGCCAGCCTGTCAGAGTAGAGACTGGGCGTGGTTTAAACTCACCCAGCCTATCGTTGATTGTTGGCGCACGAGCTGGTCCCAGCCCCCGGGCGCTTCAGCGGTCAGTCGTTGTAGTTGTGTAGAATATCTATGCGCCCATGCTCGATACAGTTATCACGCACCTGGCTCCTGTTATCTAACAAAAGACCGTTTGTTCCCGACACTACGTTCTGTATGTGTCCGTTTTTATGTTATTCTGTATTTCTCCATCACGAGAAAGGCCCATGGCCCTGAAACTGTTAACAATGTCTCAAGCCAGCCATGGTGCATAACCCATACATCCACACAAGCCAACAGCAGATAATATTCAATCACATATATGGTAACGGGCTATAGTGCATAACACAGAATCCTCACATAACGTTGTTATGATTACACATTCACTGTCTAATACCACCTCTCTTCTGCATCCCTCCCTCATCCCTCCCTCATCCCTCCCTCATCCATCCCCCCATCCCTCCCTCATCCCTCCATCCCTCCTTCATCCATCCCTCCCTCCATCCCTCCCTCATCCATCCCTCCATCCCTCCCTCATCCCTCCCTCATCCATCCCTCCCTCATCCCTCCCTCCCATCTCATCTATCCCTCATCCCTCCCTCATCCCTCCCATCTCCTCTCCCTCCCTCCCTCCCTCCCTCCCTCCCTCACTCCCTCCCTCCCATCTCCCCTCCCTCCCTCCCTCCCTCCCTCCCTCCCTCCCTCAGGTAATGCAGCTGTGGTTAAGCCGTCAGAGGTCAGCTCTCATTCAGCCAAGGTCATGGAGGAACTGCTCCCTCTCTACCTGGACAAGGTCACTTCACTAGCATCAAATCCCTATCAGATGCATGTTTACTCCTTTACACAGCCTTCAGAAACCCTTTGACTTATTCTACCTTTACACCAACAGGCTCCTGAACAGCTTCTATCCCCAAGCCATATGACTGCTAAATAGCTAACTAAATAGCTAACAAAATGGCTACACAAACTATCTGAGGTGTCCATTGTATTTTATTCTTATTTTTTTGCACTGTCTCTACGCACACTCACATGGCCCCTACACACTGTCACTCCAACACACACACAAACACACACTCCATCATCTGCTCACACACGCATAATATGCATTTATACTGACTCTACACACACACAAACACACACTCCATCATCTGCTCACACACACATAATATGCATTTATACTGACTCTACACACACACAAACACACACTCCATCATCTGCTCACACACACATAATATGCATTTATACTGACTCTACACATACACACACACATACAATCATCAGATACTTACTGTACACTCCTGCTACTCTGTTTATCACATAACCTGATGTCTCCTTCCCCCTATACATACAGTATCTACCTCTATCACTCCAGTATCCCTGTACATTGTTAATATGGTACTGACCCTGTATATAGTCACATTAGCCCTCTACATATCTACCTCCATCACTCCAGTATCCCTGTACATTGTTAATATGGTACTGACCCTGTATATAGTCACATTACCCCTCTACATATCTACCTCCATCACTCCAGTATCCCTGTACATTGTTAATATGGTACTGACCCTGTATGTATTCTGCTTACTTACTTTACTCGTGTTATTCTTACGTCTTGTTGAAACATTTTGTTGTTACAGCCTGAATTCAAAATGGATGAAATATTATTTTTAAATCTCACCCATCTACAAACAATACCCCATAAAGACAAAGTGCAAACATGTTTTTTTTATTTTTATTTTTTTGCAAACGTATTGACAATGAAATACAGATATCACATTGACATAAGTATTCCCACCCTCGAGTCAATACTTTGTAGAAGCACCTTTAACAGCGATTACAGTCTTTCTGGGTTAGTCTCTAAGAGCTTTCCACACCTGGATTGTGCAACATTTGCCCATTATTCTTTTCTAAATTCTTCAAGCTCTGTCTAATTGGTTGTTGAATATTGCTAGATAGCCGTTTTCATGTCTTGCCATAGATTTTCAAGCAGATTTAAGTCAAAACTCGGCCACTCGGGAACATTCACTGTCTTCTTGGTAAGCAACTCCAGTGTAGATGTGGCCTTGTGTGTTAGGTTATTATCCTGTTGAAAGGTGAATTAATCTCCCAGAGTCTGGTAGAAAGCAGACTGAACCAGGTTTTCCTCTAGGATTTTGCCTGTCCTCAGCTCCATTCTGTTTCTTTATTATCCTGAAAAACTCCCCAGTCCTTAACGATTACAAGCATACCCATAACATGATGCAGCCACCACTATGCTTGAACATATGGAGAGTGGGACTCAGTAATGTGTTTTATTGGATTTGACCCAAACACAACACTTTGTATTCAGGACAAAAAGTTAATTTCTTTGCCACATTTTTTGCAGTATTACTTTAGTGCCTCGTTGCGAACAGGATGCATGTTTTGGAACAGACTTCCTTATTTTCACTCTGTCAATTAGGTTAGTATTGTGGAGTAGCTACAATGTTGTTGATCCGTCCTCAGTTTTCTCCCATCACAGCCATTAAACTTAAATTACAATTGGTCTCATGGTGAAATCCCTGAGCAGTTTCCTTCCTCTCCGGCAACTGAGTTAGGTTGGACGCCTGTATCTTTGTAGTGACTGGGTGTATTGATACACCATCCCAAGTGTTGTTAATAACTTCACCATGCTCTTCTCTTTTTTTTGTTTTTACCAATAGGTGCCCTTCTTTGCGAGGCATTGGAAAGCCTCCCTGGTCTTTGTGGTATTATCTGTGTTTAAAATTCACTGCTCGACTGAGGGACTTTATAGATAATTGTATGTGTGTTGTACAGAGATGAGGTAGTCATTCAAAAAGCATGTTAAACACTATTGCATACAGAGGGAGTCCATGCAACATATTACGTGACCTTTTTAAGCAAGGGTTTACTCCTGAACTTATTTAGGCATCGCCATAACAACGGGGTTGAATACTTGTTGACTCAAAACATTTCAGCTTTTCACTTTTTTTATTAATCAGTAAAAAATTATAACAAACATATTTCCACTTTGACATTGTAGGGCGTTGTTGTTGTTGTTGTTGTTGTGTGTAGGTAAATCAAATCCATTTTAAATTCAGGCTGTAACAACAAAATGTGGGGAAAGTCGAGGAGTGTGAATCCTGTCTGAAGGCCACTGTGTTTCCTTTAAATTCTCATTTCAAACCCTCTTGTGTCGTAGGCTTCTGTTTATGGTGAGAGGAAACTGAAGTGTGTGTGTGTGTGTGTGTCCTCCCCAGGAGCTGTACCCTGTAGTGTGTGGGGGTG
Source organism: Oncorhynchus mykiss (assembly GCF_057628025.1). Classification (NCBI taxonomy): domain Eukaryota; kingdom Metazoa; phylum Chordata; class Actinopteri; order Salmoniformes; family Salmonidae; genus Oncorhynchus; species Oncorhynchus mykiss. Next base: position 44,216,092 of record NC_143048.1, read on the forward strand.
TCTCAGAGACCCAGGAGTTGCTGCGTCAGCGTTTCGACCACATCTTCTACACAGGGAACAGCACTGTGGGTAAACTGGTGATGGAGGCCGCAGCCCGACACCTCACCCCTGTGACCCTGGAGCTGGGGGGGAAGAGCCCCTGTTACATCGATAAGGACGTCGACCTCAGAGTTGCGTGCCGGTCAGTGGCAGACTGCCCCATATTCCTTGAGAGTTATTCAATCTGTGTCATTTTGTCCCTGGTCATCTAAAATCTTGGAAATTGTATATTGTGGGCAGCGTCACTGCAACAGCTCAAGGACTGTTTCAAATGAGAAGAGCTCAAAGACCATTTCATACTTTACTCAGATGAGAACAGGTCAAAGTCTGTTTCATACTTTACTCAGATGAGAACAGCTCAAAGTCTGTTTCATACTTTACTCAGATGAGAACAGCTCAAAGTCTGTTTCATACTTTACTCAGATGAGAACAGCTCAAAGTCTGTTTCATACTTTACTCAGATGAGAACAGCTCAAAGTCTGTTTCATACTTTACTCAGATGAGAACAGCTCAAAGTCTGTTTCATATTTTACTCAGATGAGAAGCCCATTAATCCTCTGTGTTTCCCCAGGCGTATCACCTGGGGGAAGTTTGTGAACTGTGGTCAGACGTGCATTGCCCCAGACTACATCCTGTGTGAACCCAGCATCCAGGACAGAGTGGTGGAGGAGATCAGGAAATGCATCACGGTATTATACAAATGAGTTGAATAGAAATGGGGCAGAATGGGGCTTACACATACAGTAGGGTAATTAACCTTCCACTACTTCATCTGACCCAGAGTACAAGGAGGGGTACATTAGCTCAGAACCGGTGTTGACTCCAGACCACTCATACAGAACCTTTATCCGGCAACTAAGATCTATGTCACGTCTGTTCTTAAAGAAGTCAACAGTGGGTTTAACCGCCTTGTTCAGGGGCAGAATGACAGATTTTTACCTCGTCAGCCCAGGGATTCGATCCAGCAACCTTTCGGTTACTGGCCCAACTCTCTAACCACTAGGCTCCCTGCCACCCCCCTGTTCTTAAAGAAGTTGACAGCAGCTGTAATTCACTCAGTGCCTGTACAAAGTCAACACCCCCTTGAACTTGTTTTCCATCATATCTACACACCCTACTCCACATTTAAATCTACACACCCTACTCCACATTTAAATCTACACACCCTACTCCACATTTAAATCTACACACCCTACTCCACATTTAAATCTACACACCCTACTCCACATTTAAATCTACACACCCTACTCCACCCTACTCCACATTTAAATCTACACACCCTACTCCACATTTAAATCTACACACCCTACTCCACATTTAAATCTACACACCCTACATTTAAATCTACACACCCTACTCCACATTTAAATCTACACACCCTACTCCACATTTAAATCTACACACCCTACTCCACATTTAAATCTACACACCCTACTCCACATTTAAATCTACACACCCTACTCCACATTTAAATCTACACACCCTACTCCACATTTAAATCTACACACCCTACTCCACATTTAAATCTACACACCCTACTCCACATTTAAATCTACACACCCTACTCCACATTTAAATCTACACACCCTACATTTAAATCTACACACCCTACATTTAAATCTACACACCCTACTCCACATTTAAATCTACACACCCTACTCCACATTTAAATCTACACACCCTACTCCACATTTAAATCTACACACCCTACATTTAAATCTACACACCCTACATTTAAATCTACACACCCTACTCCACATTTAAATCTACACACCCTACTCCACATTTAAATCTACACACCCTACTCCACATTTAAATCTACACACCCTACATTTAAATCTACACACCCTACATTTAAATCTACACACCCTACTCCACATTTAAATCTACACACCCTACTCCACATTTAAATCTACACACCCTACTCCACATTTAAATCTACACACCCTACTCCACATTTAAATCTACACACCCTACTCCACATTTAAATCTACACACCCTACTCCACATTTAAATCTACACACCCTACTCCACATTTAAATCTACACACCCTACTCCACCCTACTCCACATTTAAATCTACACACCCTACTCCACATTTAAATCTACACACCCTACTCCACATTTAAATCTACACACCCTACATTTAAATCTACACACCCTACATTTAAATCTACACACCCTACTCCACATTTAAATCTACACACCCTACTCCACATTTAAATCTACACACTCTACTCCACATTTAAATCTACACACCCTACATTTAAATCTACACACCCTACATTTAAATCTACACACCCTACTCCACATTTAAATCTACACACCCTACTCCACATTTAAATCTACACACCATACTCCACATTTAAATCTACACACCCTACTCCACATTTAAATCTACACACCCTACTCCACATTTTCAAAGTAAAATAAAATTCTACAACATTTTCCAAATTAAGAAAAAAAAACTGAAATATGATAATTGGATAAATCCACCCCCCTGAGTTAATACTTGGTGTCAACATTGCTCAGGTTCAGTAAATTTGGTTGGGGATCATTAATGGACAGTGTTATTTAAACCTCCACCCCCCCTGAGTTAATACTTGGTGTCAACATTGCTCAGGTTCAGTAAATTTGGTTGGGGATCATTAATGGACAGTGTTATTTAAACCTCCACCCCCCCTGAGTTAATACTTGGTGTCAACATTGCTCAGGTTCAGTAAATTTGGTTGGGGATCATTAATGGACAGTGTTATTTAAACCTCCACCCCCCCTGAGTTAATACTTGGTGTCAACATTGCTCAGGTTCAGTACATTTGGTTGGGGATCATTAATGGACAGTGTTATTTAAACCTCCACCCCCCCTGAGTTAATACTTGGTGTCAACATTGCTCAGGTTCAGTAAATTTGGTTGGGGATCATTAATGGACAGTGTTATTTAAACCTCCACCCCCCCTGAGTTAATACTTGGTGTCAACATTGCTCAGGTTCAGTACATTTGGTTGGGGATCATTAATGGACAGTGTTATTTAAACCTCCACCCCCCCTGAGTTAATACTTGGTGTCAACATTGCTCAGGTTCAGTACATTTGGTTGGGGATCATTAATGGACAGTGTTATTTAAACCTTGACTCTGATTTTTATTTTAAGCAGATTTATGTCCGAACTGAGACTTGACCACTCAGGAACACTCGACACTGCTTTTGCATAAACATTTGTGTAGTTGTCCCGTAGAAAAATACAACTCTAGAGACTGAAGTGGGGTTTTCCTCAAACTTTTTACCTGGGCTCTGCTCCTTTTCATATCTATTTTCATCCTGACAAACTCCCTAGTCCCTGCCGGTGACAAGCATACCCATAACATGATGCTGCCACCACGATACTGGTAAATAGAGGGGGGAAAAAAAGTATAATCCCATTCCTTTTTATGTTAAGGAAAAACATTCAAGAGGGTGCAGACTTTCACTAGGCCCCATAGCTGCATTTTAATGGTCATTCGCAATAGTGTATTTGACCTTTGTGCTGGTGTTAGGAGTTTTATACGGACGACCCAAAGTCCTTCGAGGACTACGGACGCATCATTAACCAGCGCCACTTCCAGAGGGTGATGTCACTGCTCGAGGGGAGTACTGTGGCCATCGGAGGAGACAGCGACCAGTCACAATGCTACATAGGTACGTTAACGAGGCCCCTGTAGGCTGTGTGTGTGTGTGTGTGTGTGTTCTCTCTCCAAGTGTGTGTGTGTGTGTGTGTTCTGTCTCCAAGTGTGTGTGTGTGTAGGTACGTTAACGAGGCCCCTGTGTGTGTGTGTGTGTGTGTGTGTGTGTGTGTGTGTGTGTGTGTGTGTGTGCGTGTGTTATTTCTCAAGTTTGTAGTATTCACAAGCCTTCCCTCCCCCCCCCCCCTGCCCCGTTGTGTCTGTTCACTGTGTGTGTTATTGTGTTATTTCTCAAGTTTGTAGTATTCACGAGCCTTCCCTTCCCCCCCCCTGCCCCGTTGTGTCTGCTCACTGTGTGTGTTATTGTGTTATTTCTCAAGTTTGTAGTATTCACGAGCCTTCCCTTCCCCCCCCCCTGCCCCGTTGTGTCTGCTCACTGTGTGTGTGTTATTGTGTTATTCCTCAATGTGCGCGTGTGTTCAGCCCCCACGGTGCTGAAGGACGTGACAGGGGGCTCCAAGGTGATGCAAGAGGAGATCTTTGGTCCCCTGCTCCCCATTGTCACTGTTAGTGGAGTGGACGAGGCTATACAGTTCATCAATGAGAGAGAGAAGCCTCTGGCCCTCTACGTGTTCTCACCTGACAACAAGGTAAAGACCATAGAAGTCAAATCAAAGCTAAAGTCTGTAAGATTAAACTAATGAAACATATACATATTAATGAATATGACTTATGACCTACGTTAAATACTAAGTTAGTGTCTCTCTGTCTCTCTCCCTCTGACTCGCTGTCTCTCTCTCGCTTCCTCCCTCTCCCTCTGTCTCCCTCTCTCTCCACCTCCCTCCCTCTCTCTCCACCTCCCTCCCTCTCTCTCTCTCCCTCTGTCTCTCTCGCTTCCTCTCTCTCCCTCCCTCTCTCCACCTCCCTCTCTCTCCACCTCCCTCCCTCTCTCTCTCTCTCCCTCTGTCTCTCTCGCTTCCTCTCTCTCCCTCCCTCTCTCCACCTCCCTCCATCTCTCTCCACCTCTCTCCATCTCTCTCCACCTCCCTCTCTCCACATCCCTCCCTCTCTCCACATCCCTCCCTCTCTCCACCTCCCTCCATCTCTCTCCACCTCCCTCCATCTCTCTCCACCTCCCTCCCCCTCTCCCTCTCTATCTCCCTCCCTCTCTGTCTCCCTCTCTCGCCACTTCCCTCCCTCTATCCCCTCTCTCTCTCTCCCTCTCTATCTCCTTATCTCCCTCTCTCTCTCCCTTTCTCCCTCCCTCTCTCTCTCTCCCTCTCTCCACCTCCCTCTCTCTCCCTCTCTCTACCTCCCTCTCTCTCCCTCCCTCTCTCCACCTCCCTCTCTCTCCCTCCCTCTCTCCACTTCCCTTTCTCTCCACCTCTCCCCACCTCTTTCCCCCTCTCCCCCCTTCTCACCCCCTCTCCCCCCTTCTCACCCTCTCTCCCTCTCTTTCCCCCTCTCTCCATCTCTCTCCACCTCTCTCTATCTCCCTCCCTCTCTCTTCTCCCTCTCTCGCCACTTCCCTCCCTCTATCCCCTCTCTCTCTCTCCCTCTATCTCCCTCTCTCTCTCCCTTTCTCCCTCCCTCTCTCTCTCTCTCCCTCTCCACCTCCCTCTCTCTCCCTCCCTCTCTCCACTTCCCTTTCTCTCCACCTCTCCCCACCTCTTTCCCCCTCTCCCCCTTCTCACCCCCTCTCCCCCCTTCTCACCCTCTCTCCCTCTCTTTCCCCGTCTCTCCATCTCTCTCCACCTCTCTCTACCTCCCTCCCTCTCTCTTTCCCCCTCTCCCCCCTTCTCACCCCCTCTCCCCCCTTCTCACCCTCTCTCCCTCTCTTTCCCCCTCTCTCCATCTCTCTCCACCTCTCTCTACCTCCCTCCCTCTCTCTTATCCCCTTTCTCCATCCCTCTCTCTCCTCCCTCCCTCCCTCCACCTCTAGTTGATCAGGAGGGTGATAGCAGAGACTTCTAGTGGGGCCCTAGTGGCCAATGACTGTCTGGTCCACTTCACTGTCAGTGCTCTCCCCTTCGGAGGGGTGGGTAAGTTAACACCAACACACACACACATACGATACTGATATGTGTGTTATGTGTGTGTCTTAATGGCACCCTTGTTAGTACCTGACCTGACGTGTGTGTGTGTGTGTGTGTGTGTGTGTGTCCCTCCCCTCCCTCCCCCAAGGTAACAGTGGTATGGGACGCTACCACAGCCAGCACGGCTTTGACCAGCTCAGCCACCTGCGTGCCTGTCTCATTAAGAAGCTCAACCTGGAGGATGCCAACGCCATGCGTTACCCGCCCCACACGGCTAAGAAGCTGGGCTGGGCACGCTTCTTCCTCCTGAAGCGGGTCAACCTGCGCCGGCTCAGACGCATGGCACTACTGGCCCTGTTCTCTGCCATGGCTGCCTTCATAGTACAGGTCAGATAGATAGACTACAGGCCAGATAGACCATAGAACAGGTCAGATAGATAGACTATAGTACAGGTCAGATAGACTAGAGTACAGGTCAGATAGACTAGAGTACAGGTCAGATAGACCATAGAACAGGTCAGATAGACTATAGTACAGGTCAGATAGATAGACTATAGTACAGGTCAGATAGACTATAGTACAGGTCAGATAGACTAGACTATAGTACAGGTCAGATAGACTAGACTATAGTACAGGTCAGATAGACTAGACTATAGTACAGGTCAGATAGATAGACTATAGTACAGGTCAGATAGATAGACTATAGTACAGGTCAGATAGATAGACTATAGTACAGGTCAGATAGATAGACTATAGTACAGGTCAGATAGATAGACTATAGTACAGGTCAGATAGACTAGACTATAGTACAGGTCAGATAGATAGACTATAGTACAGGTCAGTTAGATAGACTATAGTACAGGTCAGATAGATAGACTATAGTACAGGTCAGATAGATAGACTATAGTACAGGTCAGATAGATAGACTATAGTACAGGTCAGATAGATAGACTATAGTACAGGTCAGATAGACCATAGAACAGGTCAGATAGACCATAGAACAGGTCAGATAGATAGACTATAGTACAGGTCAGATAGATAGACTATAGTACAGGTCAGATAGACTATAGTACAGGTCAGATAGATAGACTATAGTACAGGTCAGATAGACCATAGAACAGGTCAGATAGACTATAGTACAGGTCAGATAGACCATAGAACAGGTCAGATAGACCATAGAACAGGCCAGATAGACTAGAGTACAGGCCAGATAGACTAGAGTACAGGTCAGATAGACTAGAGTACAGGTCAGATAGACTAGAGTACAGGTCAGATAGACTAGAGTACAGGTCAGATAGACTAGAGTACAGGTCAGATAGATAGACTATAGTACAGGTCAGATAGATAGACTATACTACAGGTCAGATAGACTAGAGTACAGGTCAGATAGATAGACTATAGTACAGGTCAGATAGACTAGACTATAGTACAGGTCAGATAGACTAGAGTACAGGTAAGATAGATAGACTATAGTACAGGTCAGATAGACTAGACTATAGTACAGGTCAGATAGATAGACTATAGTACAGGTCAGATAGATAGACTATAGTACAGGTTAGATATATGGACCATAGTACAGGTTAGATAGATAGACCATAGTACAGGTCAGAAAGATAGACTATAGTACAGGTCAGATAGACTATAGTACAGGTCAGATAGATAGACTATAGTACAGGTCAGATAGATAGACTATAGTACAGGTCAGATAGATAGACTATAGTACAGGTCAGATAGATAGACTATAGTACAGGTCAGATAGACTATAGTACAGGCCAGATAGACTATAGTACAGGTCAGATAGACTATAGTACAGGTCAGATAGACTATAGTACAGGTCAGATAGATAGACTATACTACAGGTCAGATAGATAGACTATAGTACAGGTCAGATAGACTATAGTACAGGTCAGATAGACTATAGTACAGGTCAGATAGACTATAGTACAGGTCAGTTAGATAGACTATAGTACAGGTCAGATAGATAGACTATAGTACAGGTCAGATAGACTATAGTACAGGTCAGATAGATAGACTATAGTACAGGTCAGATAGACCATAGAACAGGTCAGATAGACCATAGAACAGGTCAGATAGATAGACTATAGTACAGGTCAGATAGATAGACTATAGTACAGGTCAGATAGACCATAGAACAGGTCAGATAGACTATAGTACAGGTCAGATAGACCATAGAACAGGTCAGATAGACCATAGAACAGGCCAGATAGACTAGAGTACAGGCCAGATAGACTAGAGTACAGGTCAGATAGACTAGAGTACAGGTCAGATAGACTAGAGTACAGGTCAGATAGACTAGAGTACAGGTCAGATAGATAGACTATAGTACAGGTCAGATAGATAGACTATACTACAGGTCAGATAGACTAGAGTACAGGTCAGATAGATAGACTATAGTACAGGTCAGATAGACTAGACTATAGTACAGGTCAGATAGACTAGAGTACAGGTCAGATAGATAGACTATAGTACAGGTCAGATAGACTAGACTATAGTACAGGTCAGATAGATAGACTATAGTACAGGTCAGATAGATAGACTATAGTACAGGTTAGATATATGGACCATAGTACAGGTTAGATAGATAGACCATAGTACAGGTCAGATAGATAGACCATAGTACAGGTCAGAAAGATAGACTATAGTACAGGTCAGATAGACTATAGTACAGGTCCGATAGACTATAGTACAGGTCAGATAGATAGACTATAGTACAGGTCAGATAGATAGACTATAGTACAGGTCAGATATACTATAGTACAGGTCAGATAGATAGACTATAGTACAGGTCAGATAGATAGACTATAGTACAGGTCAGATAGACTATAGTACAGGCCAGATAGACTATAGTACAGGTCAGATAGACTATAGTACAGGTCAGATAGATAGACTACAGGCCAGATAGACTATAGTACAGGTCTGATAGACCATAGTACAGGTCAGATAGATAGACTATAGTACAGGTCAGATAGATAGACTATAGTACAGGTCAGATAGATAGACTATACTACGGGTCAGATAGATAGACTATAGTACAGGTCAGATAGACTATAGTACAGGTCAGATAGACTAGACTATAGTACAGGTCAGATAGACTAGAGTACAGGTCAGATAGATAGACTATAGTACAGGTCAGATAGATAGACTATAGTACAGGTCAGTTAGATAGACTATAGTACAGGTCAGATAGATAGACTATAGTACAGGTCAGATAGATAGAGTATAGTACAGGTCAGATAGATAGACTATAGTACAGGTCAGATAGACTAGACTATAGTACAGGTCAGATAGATAGACTATAGTACAGGTCAGATAGATAGACTATAGTACAGGTCAGATAGACTAGACTATAGTACAGGTCAGATAGATAGATTATAGTACAGGTCAGATAGATAGACTATAGTACAGGTCAGATAGATAGACTATAGTACAGGTCAGATAGATAGACTATAGTACAGGTCAGATAGATAGACTGTAGTACAGGTCAGATAGATAGACTAGAGTACAGGTTAGATATATGGACCATAGTACAGGTCAGATAGATAGACTATAGTACAGGTCAGATAGATAGACTATAGTACAGGTCAGATAGATAGACTATAGTACAGGTCAGATAGATAGACTATAGTACAGGTCAGATAGATAGACTATACTACAGGTCAGATAGACTAGAGTACAGGTCAGATAGATAGACTATAGTACAGGTCAGATAGATAGACTATAGTACAGGTCAGATAGATAGACTATAGTACAGGTCAGTTAGATAGACTATAGTACAGGTCAGATAGATAGACTATAGTACAGGTCAGATAGACTATAGTACAGGTCAGATAGATAGACTATAGTACAGGTCAGATAGACTAGAGTACAGGTCAGATAGATAGACTATAGTACAGGTCAGATAGACTAGACTATAGTACAGGTCAGATAGATAGACTATAGTACAGGTCAGATAGATAGACTATAGTACAGGTCAGATAGACTATAGTACAGGCCAGATAGACTATAGTACAGGTCAGATAGACTATAGTACAGGTCAGATAGATAGACTACAGGTCAGATAGACTATAGTACAGGTCAGATAGATAGACTATAGTACAGGTCAGATAGACTAGAGTACAGGTCAGATAGATAGACTATAGTACAGGTCAGATAGATAGACTATAGTACAGGTCAGATAGATAGACTATAGTACAGGTCAGATAGACTAGACTATAGAACAGGTCAGATAGATAGACTATAGTACAGGTCAGATAGACTATAGTACAGGTCAGATAGACTATAGTACAGGTCAGATAGACTATAAATATTATGTCAAAACAAGATGTGCATTTTGACCGAGGGGATAACAACATGAATTGAAACACATTTCCAAAACGTTTTTCCAATGGTAATTAGACCATATCCCCAAGGTGCCATGTACATGTGGTCAACAAGCCTCCAATCACAAGGCTTTAGTTGATCAAAACATCTCTAAGTGTTGGGAGATGTAAAATCGAGGATGCAAGACACTGCAACACTTAATAAATTATTAATTTAACTAGGCAAGTCAGTTAAGAACAGATTCTTATTTACAATGACGGCCTAGCAGGGAACAACTGCCTTGTCCAGGGGCAGAATGACACATTTTTACTTTGTCAGCTCAGGGATTCGATCCAGCAACCTCTCGGTTACTAGTCCAACGCTCTAAGCACTAGCCTACCTGCCGCCCAAAACTATAAACTCAGATTTCAAAATATATATCCTGGTAACTGTTTTTCCCTGATTTTTCAGGGGGGGTTCAGACTGAGTTTGCTAATAGGCCTTCCTGCTCTAGTTTTTAATCAGTGGTTTAGACAGCCAATGGCACCCTATTCCCTATGTAGTGCACTACGTTTGACTAGACCCTGTAGTGCTCGACATAGGGAATAGGGTGCCATTCTGGACATATCCCAAAAGTGGATACTATGAAACAGTTGAGATCCCCACAATAGATCCCTGTCTTAGCTCGGACGGTCACTACAGCCCCTCCTACTTAAATACCATTGTGGCCTGTGTGAGGGCAGAGGGAGGGACTGGAGCGTCTCGGTCCTGACTGGTTTAAATAACGACAACCTCTCAGTGACCGGTGATCCAAGGAAGAGAGAGGAGATATAGAGTCCATCACAAATGGCACACTATTCCCTATTTAGTGCACTACTTTTGACCAGGGTCTAGTCAAATGTAGTGCACTACATAGGGAATAGGGTGCCATTGGCTCTCTAAACCACTGATTAAAAACTGGTGCCATTTAGGATGCTGACATAGAAGTTTGTGTGTCCCACTAACAGACTGATACTCAAATCAGATGTTATTGGTCACATACACATGGTTAGAAGATGTTATTGGTCACATACACATGGTTAGCAGATGTTATTGGTCACATACACATGGTTAGCAGATGTTATTGGTCACATACAGATGGTTAGCAGATGTTATTGGTCACATACACATGGTTAGTAGATGTTATTGGTCACATACACATGGTTAGCAGATGTTATTGGTGACATACACATGGTTAGCAGATGTTATTGGTGACATACACATGGTTAGTAGATGTTATTGGTCACATACACATGGTTAGCAGATGTTATTGGTCACATACACATGGTTAGAAGATGTTATTGGTCACATACACATGGTTAGTAGATGTTATTGGTCACATACACATGGTTAGCAGATGTTATTGGTCACATACACATGGTTAGCAGATGTTATTGGTCACATACACATGGTTAGCAGATTTTTTGGTCACAAACACATGGTTAGTAGATGTTATTGGTCACATACACATGGTTAGCAGATGTTATTGGTCACATACACATGGTTAGCAGATGTTACTGGTCACATACACATGGTTAGCAGATGTTAATGGTCACATACACATGGTTAGCAGATGTTATTGGTCACATACACATGGTTAGCCTATGTTATTGGTCACATGGTTGGCAGATGTTATTGGTCACATACACATGGTTAGCAGATGTTATTGGTGACATACACATGGTGAGCAGATGTTATTGGTCACATACACATGGTTAGCAGATGTTATTGGTCACATACACATGGTTAGCAGATGTTATTGGTCACATGGTTAGCAGATGTTATTGGTCACGTGGTTAGCAGATGTTAATGGTCACGTGGTTAGCAGATGTTAATGGTCACGTGGTTAGCAGATGTTAATGGTCACGTGGTTAGCAGATGTTAATGGTCACGTGGTTAGCAGATGTTAATGGTCACATGGTTAGCAGATGTTAATGCGAGTGTAGCGAACTGCAGCTTGTTAGCCGAATAAGGTGTTTTTCTATTATAAGTAGTTTATGTTGTCAACTGTTCTATTTATTTATTTATTTTCAAATTAAAAAAGTCTATTAATACGATTTAAATGATTATCTCGAAAGAATCCCAGCTATTGTTTTTCAATGAGCTATTTGTGTCTAAATGCTAACTGAGTGCTTCTATTTTGTCTCTTGAATCCATCCTGGAAAGTACATTTTCACAGAGATGGGAAGATACATTATGCGAACATTCCCTCTCTTAACTCCCACAGCTCCATAGAATGGTGTCCGTCCCAAATTACACCCTATTCCCTACATAGGGCACTTCTTTTGGTCAGGGCCCATAGAGCTGTGGTCAAAAGTTGTGCACTATATAGGGAATAGGTTGACATTGTGGACAGAACCCTTGTGCTCCCAACACAAGAATGGCTTTGTCTCCTTCAGACAATGTTTGGTGTTGTTGAGGAAATCTAAACACACAACACTAGAAACATGATCTACAGCCCCCTTTAATTACCCAGCATGCATTCTCCTTCACAAAATAAGGCCTTTGTTTTGGGTCCTCTGGTACCTCTACACATATCTGTTTTTGTAGTGTGCCGTGCCCCTGTTGATTGTCATATTCATCGTTGTTGTAACGGTTTTCTTGGTGAGAAGGAGAGTCGGACCAAAATGCGGCGTGTCTATTGCAATCCATGTTTAATGAATTAACACACTAAACACAAACACTACCAAAACAATAACCTTAACAAAACCCGAAACAGCCTATACTTGTGTATCCTAACACAGAACAATGACATCAGGACACTAAGGACAATCACCCACGACAAACTCAAAGAATATGGCTGCCTAAATATGGTTCCCAATCAGAGACAACGATAAACACCTGCCTCTGATTGAGAACCACTTCAGACAGCCATAGACTTAGCTAGAACACCCCACTAGCTACAATCCCCATACATACACACCACATACAAAAACCCATGCCACACCCTGGCCTGACCAAATAAATAAAGATAAACACAAAATACTTTGACCAGGGTGTGACAGTTGTCCTGTTTGTGAAAAGTGATGATGGGAGACATTCTGTGCCTTGTGTTTCATGCAGAGGTTCCTGCGGTGATGCTGATGTGGGGAAACTGTACGTGAGGCTCCACCATCTTGGACCCTGATTTAGACTTGTCGTGCTGGGGCAACAGTTATGTCTCAGTGTCAGTCATAAACATAGCAAAATTGCAATAGTTCATTTTAAATCACAATTATTTAACTCTTTTTTAAAACAAGGGTTATGAACCATTAATCATTTTAGAGGTGTTTATGATGCCAGTGAACCTGTATATTTGAGGTTATTTTTGTATTTTTCGTATCGTGTCCTACACATTTCATCTCTGGTGCACTGTTGCAAATGGATTCTAACCTCAATGGAAGAATGAGTACCATGCATTTGCATTATTCCTGGGAATTTCCTAAAGGAGTGCAACTGTTTTGTAATGTAAAGAATGTGCCTCTTGTTGTACTAGTTTTTATACTGATTATGTCAACAGTACTTTTATGTTTAGTATCAAAAGAAAAGTTGCCTGCCTTATATACTGTCTTAAACTGATCATCTCATTGTTCATGTTTTATTTAAGATATTAAAATGACATTTAGGCTTAGCTGTGAAATAATATATAAATAAGACCGTGAAGAGTTATTAATTTCAAATAAAAAGTTATCTTGTTTATGGGTATTTATTACACTTCTTCGATGTCACTTTTTAACAACAAAAAAAAAGTATATTTAGCAAAAAACATTTCATACAACATTCTGTTCAACTTCATGAATAAAATTCTGGGATATTGTAGGACTAACCATATGGCCATTTCGTAGCTCAATTTTCCATTTTGTATAAATGCAAAAAAACGTCTACCTAGCTACCTAGTTATTAGTGACGTCTGATGGGGTAAACGATACCCCGGTAGCCTCGTGCGATAAACTTTAAATGTGCAGCCATGTGCCTCCCACGGTCACGTCAGTGAGGCAGGAACAAGGACAGACTGTATTGTACTGTGGCAGTAACGCTGTTCACCTCGTTGGTTATACACCAATATTTTGTTTTTATTGCACAGGATAGGAACGTTTCTGATAGCTTATTTTTTTTACACTGCCAGCGGTGATTTCACTACTTGGATAAATCGGGATCATTGATTTCGTGTATTGTTGCTCCAGATTGATGCTTTCATTCACGTGTGAGTATGTGTAACAGTACAAATTTTTTCACATCCGTTACATATGGAACATAATTGTTTAGATGTATCCAACAGACAAAGTACTGTATGTAGTCTATCAGAGTAATTACAACGTTCATTACACAGTTATTTCAGTTGTATACCGTTTTAGGATTGACAACCAACCAACTAATAATTCTAAAGGCTTTTATAACTGAGGTAAAGTTTATATTTACACAATCGGACATTCATCAGACATTCGCCAAAAGCCATTTAAAAATGTACAAATCAATAACTAATTCACCGTTTTGTCACAGAATCATCAAACTAGATATGATTTATTCTATTCTTTGTTTTGAGTAGAAATTCCAGTTTTGACTTGATAGAAATACATAAAATCTCAAATATTGCATTTAAAAGATGAAGAAATCAATAACTAATTCAGTGATTGTCACAGAAAAAAAGTGAAAATATGCATTTATTTTGCAATAACTTTAAAGAAATGTTCATTTCAGGTGCAATTTGTTCTATATGAAGTCAGACAGTGTTTACATTACGTTGTACAATGTTTACAGTCTTAAATTGTATGCCAAATCAGTGTTTGCATTGTTAGTGCAACAGCTGCACATGTTTAAAGTAGTTACAAGGCACAACGGTCATTTATTTATGTCTCTAATTTAACAGCAAAGAGGCCCCTTCCAATCATTTTCTATTTAGGCTTTGTTGAAGTCCTTTGTCATCCCCAGACAAGCTGAATAGTACCATCTCCTGAGGTAATAGATTAAACTGTTGAACACTTACAGCCAAATGTTTAATACCCCAGGTATTCCCAGAACACGTTGTGGAAAGTCTATAGACACAGTGGTCACTTTATTAGGTACAACGCCCTATGCATCTGGAGCAGCGTGAATTCAGAACTGTTGATGAAACTGGGAAAGGAGATAGACTGTCCAGCATCTGTGTTCTTCTGCCCATCTTAATGTTTTATTTTTATTGGCCAGTCGGAGATATGGCTTTTTCTTTGCAACTCTGCCTAGAAGGCCAGCATCCCGGAGTCGCCTCTTCACTGTTGCCGTGGAGACGGGTGTTTTGCGGGAACTATTTAATGAAGCTGCCAGTTGAGGACTTGTGAGGCGTCTGTTTCTCAAACTAGACACTCTAATGTACTTGTCCTCTTGCTCAGTTGTGCACCGGGGCCTCCCACTCCTCTTTCTATTCTGGTTAGAGCCAGTTTGCGCAGTTCTGTGAATGGAGTAGTACACAGCGTTGTACGAGCTCTTCAGTTTCTTGCCAATTTCAAGCATGGAATAGCCTTCATTTCTCAGAACAAGAATAGACTGACGAGTTTCAGAAGAAAGGTCTTTGTTTCTGGCCATTTTGAGCCTGTAATCAAACCCACAAATGCTGATGCTCCAAAAAAAAAAAAATGTAACCTTTATTTAACCAGGTAGGCTAGTTCAGAACTAGTTCTCATTTGCAACTGCGACCTGGCCAAGATAATGCAAAGCAGTTCAACACATACAACAACACAGAGTTACACATAGAATAAACAAACATACAATCAATAATATGGTAGGAAAGTCTATATACAGCATGTGCAAATTACGTAGGATAAGAGAGGTAAGACAATAAATAGGCCATGGTGGCGAAGGAATTACAATATAGCAATTAAACACTGGAATGGTAGGATGTGCAGAAGATGAATGTGCAAGTAGTGATACTGGGGTGCAAAAGAGCAAGATAAATAAATACAGTATGGGGATGAGGTAGATTGGATGAGTTATTTACAGATGGGCTGTGTACAGGTGCAGTGATCTGTGAGCTGCTCTGACAGCTGGTGCTTAAAGCTAGTGAGGGAAGTAAGAGTCTCCAGCTTCAGTGATTTTTACAGTTTGTTCCAGTCATTGGCAGCCGAGAACTGGAAGGAAAGGCGGTCAAAGGAAGAATTGGCTTTGGGGATGAGATATACCTGCTGGAGCGCGTGCTACGGGTGGGTGCTGCTATGGTGACCAGTGAGCTGAGATAAGGCGGGGCTTAACCTAGCAGAGACTTGTAAATTACCTGGAGCCAGTGGGTTTGGCGACGAGTATGAAGCGAGGGCCAGCCATAGAGAGCATACATGTCGCAGTGGTGGATAGTATATGGGGCTTTGGTGACAAAACGGATGGCATTGTGATAGACTGAATCCAATTTGTTGAGTAGAGTGTTGTAGGCTATTTTGTAAATGACATCGCCAAAGTCAAGGATCGGTAGGATGGTTAGTTTTACGGGGGTATGTTTTGGCAGCATGAGTGAAGGATGCTTTGTTTGCGAAATAGGAAGCCGATTCTAGATTTAATTTTGGATTGGAGATGTTTAACGTGAGTCTAGAAGGAGAGTTTACAGTCTAACCAGACACCTAGGTATTTGTAGTCATATTCTAAGTCAGAACCATCCAGAGTAGTGATGCTGGATGAGCGGGCAGGTGCGGGCAATGATCGGTTGAAGAGCATGCATTTAGTTTTACTTGCATTTAAGAGCAGTTGGAGGCCACAGAAGGAGAGTTGTATGGCATTGAAGCTCGTCTGGAGGTTAGTCAACACAGTGTCCAATGAAGGGCCAGAGGTATACAGAATGGTGTCTTCTGCGTAGAGGTGGATCAAAGAATCACCAGCAGCGAGAGCGACATCATTGATGTTTACAGAGAAGAGAGTCGCCCCGAGAATTGAACCCTGTGGCTCCCCCATAGAGACTGCCAGAGGTCCGGACAACAGGCCCTCCGATTTGACATACTGAACTCTATCGGGGAACTAGTTGGTGAACCAAGCGAGGCTGTTGAGTCTGCCAATAAGAATGTTGTGATTGACAGAGTCGAAAGCCTTAGCCAGGTTGATGAATACAGCTGCACAGTAATGCCTCTTATTGATGGCGGTTATGATATCGTTTAGGACCTTGAGCGTGGCTGAGGTGCATCCATGACCAGCTCTGAAACCAGATTGCATAGTGGAGAAGGTACGGTGAGATTCGAAATGGTTGGTAATCTGTTAACTTGGCTTTCAAAGACCTTAGAAAGGCAAGGTAGAATTGATATAGGTCTGTAGCAGTTTGGGTCTAGAGTGTCTACCCCTTTGAAGAGGGGATGCTTTCCAATCAATGGGAATCTCAGACAATACGAAAGAGAGGTGAACAGGCTAGTAATAGGGGTTGCAACAATTTTGGCAGATAATTTTAGAAAGACAGGGTCCAGATTGTCTAACCCGGCTGATTTGTATGGGTCCAGATTTTGCAGGTGTATCAGAACATCAGCTATCTGGATTTGGGTGAAGGAGAAGTGGGGGAGGATTGGGCGAGTTGCTGTGGGGAGCGCAGGGCTGTTGACCGGGGTAGGGGTAGCCAGGTGGAAAGCATGGCCAGCTGTAGAAAAATGCTTGTTGAGATTCTCAATTATTGTGGATTTATCGGTAGTGACAGTGTTTCCTCAGTGCAGTGGGCAGCTGGGTGGAGGTAATAATTACAAAAGGGTTTTCTAATGATCAATTAACCTTTTTAAAATGATCAACTTGGATAACACAACGTGCCATTGGAACACGGGAGTGATGGTTGCTGATAATGGCCCTCTGGAGCGGGTCGAGAGTTTCAAGTTCCTTGGTGTCCACATCACCAACGAACTGTCATGGTCCAAACATACCAAGACAGTCCTGAAGAGGGCACGACAAAACCTTTCCCCTTCAGGAGACTGAAAAGATATGGCATGGGCCCCCAGATCCTCCAAAGGTTCTACAGCTGCACCAACGATGTAATGCTGTGGGTACTGGCGGCAGAGAAGTCAGGCGCAGGAGAGCGAAAACTGATTTACAACGGTGTCGTTTAATATCCATAAACTACCGTCAACAACAAGAGAGATTTATCGCACATTTTCCCCCGTCGATGGGTTGATAATTGAGTCGCCTTCTTTTTGGAGAAGGCGAGAGCCAAATCGACATATTCAGGGGGAATGCGCATGGTGGAGACCTGGTCTGGACTTTCCACCGTAGTAGCACCTACGGAAACCCCTAAACACCTCCTCGAGCACTCTCGCGACCACCCCGTGAGAGCCCTCCGTTGCCATGAAACAGTGGGGTCATGACAAGCTAACCAGGGTAAGCCTAGCACCACGGGGAACGCAGGAGAGTCAATGAGAAAGAAAATGATTTTCTCCATGTGACCCCCCTGCGTCACCATGTCCGGAGGAGCGGTGGCATCCCTAATCAACCCTGACCCTAATGGTTGACTATCTAAGGCGTGAACTAGGATGGGCATAGCCGCAGGAACCATGGGGATCCCTAAAATATGGGCAAATGATCTGTCAATAAAATTCCCAGCCGCTCCTGAATCGAGGAGCGCCTTATGCTGGGAATGCGGGGAAAACTCAGGAAAAGTAATGTGCAACAGAGGGCTCTGGGTGAGAATGGTGCCGGCTCACCTGAGGTGATGCCAGAGTGCCCTGCCTGCTGCCTTGACCCCCAGAGGAACCAACCCAGCACCGAACGGAAGTGTGACCTCTGCGGCCACAGATGGTGCACAAGACGGAACCTCCTCCGGTCTCCCTGAGCGCAGCACCTCCCAACTCCGTGGGCATCGGAGCGGCGGTACTGGGGGATGGAACCAACAGACCCCGATCTGGACATCCGCGGGTAGCCAGCAGGTTATCCAGCAGAATGGACAGGTCTACCAGCTGTTCGAAGATGAGGGTGGTGTCCCTGCAGGCCAACTCTCGACGGAGGTCCTTGCACAAACTGCAGCGATAGTAGTCGATCAGGGCCCTGTCGTTCCATCCTGCTCCGGAGGCCAGGGTCCGAAAGTCCAAAGCGAACTCCTGTGCGCTCCTCGTCCCCTGCCGTAGGTAGAAAAGATGTTCACCTGTATCTATACTGTACAGGTGTGGCCTGGTGACAGGTACCTGTATCTATACTGTACAGGTGTGGTCTGGTGACAGGTACCTGTATCTATACTGTACAGGTGTGGTCTGGTGACAGGTACCTGTATCTGTCTGTACTCTCTGTTGGTCTGTCTGTACAGGTGTGGTGTGGTGACAGGTACCTGTGTGTGTACTCTACAGGTGCGAGTTGGTGACCTGTGTCTGTCGGTCTGTCTATCCAGGTGTGTGCTGGTGACACTTTTCCATGGAGATGCAGGTGGTGCAGCGGGCCAGGGAGAACTTCCTTGCAGGGAGGTCGCGACCCCTGGAGTTCAGAGTTCAGCAGCTCAAGTCCCTCCAGAGGATGATCACAGACAGACAGGGAGAGATCGCCACCGCCCTCAAACAGGACATCAACAGGGTAAAATCTTCACACTGGACTTATCAGGGTTGGGGTCAATTACAAAATTGAAGACAAACATTTCAGGAAGTAAAGTGAAATTGCCTTTTGTGCCCTGGTCAAAAGTAGGGCGTGATGTTCCATTTGGAACGTGTCCTTTATCTCACATCAATACACCTCACTTTGCATTCCACAGAGCCAGTACGACACCCCGCTGTTGGAGCTGATCGGCCTGGAGAATGAGATTAGCCTGGCTGTGTCAAAGCTGGCGCAGTGGGCTGCTCCTCGGCCAGTAGAGAAGAGCCTCCTCACCATCTCAGACCAGGTACAGTGTGGACCACGTATCAGTGAAATACATCAGTCCTTTACAGCAGACATTTACACTTAACTACTACTCTCTTAGAAAGAAGGTCCTACGGCTGTCTCCGATTGGAGAATCATTTGAATAACCCCTCCCACAGAGGGTTCTATATGAAACCCAACACGGTTCTACATGGATCTCAAAAGGTTTCTTCTAAAAGTTCTCCCCATGGGGACAGCTGAAGGAGATTTTTATTTCTAGGAGTATATATGTGAACCATTTAGCCACCGACTGAGAGGATTAATACAGTTTCATGTAATTGAAGGTATACATCCAGCCAGAGCCCCTGGGAGTGGTCCTCATCATCGGGGCCTGGAACTATCCCTGGGCCCTCACCCTGCAGCCCCTGGTCGGGGCCATCGCTGCTGGTACTATGTTTATCTTTCCCCTCCATTACTATTCCTCCATAGCTGTGTTTATTTTCAGCGTTGCCTTAGATTGTAAACTGTTATGTTCAAAACTTATACATTTCATGGTGGTAAAGATGGGGAGAGGTCTGGCTGTAATAAAGAGATGCTCTGCTTTTTTGACACCACACTCCCCAAAGCAAGTCCTGCAGGCTCTAGTTTTATCTTATCTTGATTATTGCCCAGTCGTGTGGTCCAGTGCTGCAAGGAAAGACCTAGTTAAGCTGCAGCTGGTCCAGAACAGAGTGGCACATCTTGCTCTACATTGTAATCAGAGGGCTGATATAAATACTATGCATGTCAGTCTCTCTTGTCTATGAGTTGAGGAGAGACTGACTGCATCACTTCTTTTTCTAAGAAACATTGATCTGTTGAAAATCCCAAATGGTTTGGATAGTCAACTTACACACAGCTCTGACACACACACTTACCACACCAACCAAATTTGTCTCCACTTTTGTGGATTGGGGTGATCAGTCCTTGGTTCCAAATATTGGGGAAGATGCCAGAGGTAAGGATGATGTTAAAGAGTTTTAGTATAGCCAATTGGAATTTGTGGTCTGTATATTTGATCATTTCATTGAGGATACCATCAACACCACAGGCCTTTTTGAGTTGGAGAGTTTGTATTTTGTCCTGTAACTCATTCAATGTAATTGGAGAATCCAGTGGGTTCTGGTAGTCTTTAATAGTTGGTTCTAAGATCTGTATTTGATCATGTATATGTTTTTGCTCTTTGTTCTTTGTTATAGAGCCAAAAAGATTGGAGAAGTGGTTTACCCATACATCTCCATTTTGGATAGATAATTCTTCGTGTTGTTGTTTGTTTAGTGTTTTCCAATTTTCCCAGAAGTGGTTAGAGTCTATGGATTCTTCAATTACATTGAGCTGATTTCTGACGTGCTGTTCCTTCTTTTTCCGTAGTGTATTTCTGTATTGTTTTAGTATAGCACTGTGCCATGCCAGGGGATGGTCTGGTTAATATAGTACTGTACCAGGGGATGGTCTGGTTAATATAGCACTGTACCAGGGGATGGTCTGGTTAATATAACACTGTACCAGGGGATGGTCTGGTTAATATAACACTGTGCCAGGGGATGGTCTGGTTAATATAGTACTGTACCAGGGGATGGTCTGGTTAATATAGCACTGTACCAGGGGATGGTCTGGTTAATATAACACTGTACCAGGGGATGGTCTGGTTAATATAACACTGTACCAGGGGATGGTCTGGTTAATATAACACTGTACCAGGGGATGGTCTGGTTAATATAGCACTGTACCAGGGGATGGTCTGGTTAATATAGCACTGTGCCATGCCAGGGGATGGTCTGGTTAATATAACACTGTACCAGGGGATGTTTGTGTTAATATAGCACTGTACCAGGGGATGGTCTGGTTAATATAGCACTGTACCAGGGGATGGTCTGGTTAATATAGCACTGTGCCATGCCAGGGGATGGTCTGGTTAATATAGCACTGTACCAGGGGATGGTCTGGTTAATATAGCACTGTGCCAGGGGATGGTCTGGTTAATATAGCACTGTGTCAGGGGATGGTCTGTGTTAATATAGCACTGTACCAGGGGATGGTCTGGTTAATATAGCACTGTGCCAGGGGATGGTCTGGTTAATATAACACTGTGCCAGGGGATGGTCTGGTTAATATAGCACTGTACCAGGGGATGGTCTGGTTAATATAGCACTGTGCCAGGGGATGGTCTGGTTAATATAACACTGTACCAGGGGATGGTCTGGTTAATATAGCACTGTACCAGGGGATGGTCTGGTTAATATAGCACTGTACCAGGGGATGGTCTGGTTAATATAACACTGTACCAGGGGATGGTCTGGTTAATATAGCACTGTGCCAGGGGATGGTCTGGTTAATATAGCACTGTACCAGGGGATGGTCTGGTTAATATAGCACTGTGCCAGGGGATGGTCTGGTTAATATAGCACTGTACCAGGGGATGGTCTGGTTAATATAGCACTGTACCAGGGGATGGTCTGGTTAATATAGCACTGTACCAGGGGATGGTCTGGTTAATATAGCACTGTACCAGGGGATGGTCTGGTTAATATAGCACTGTGCCATGCCAGGGGATGGTCTGGTTAATATAGCACTGTACCAGGGGATGGTCTGGTTAATATAGCACTGTGCCAGGGGATGGTCTGGTTAATATAACACTGTACCAGGGGATGGTCTGGTTAATATAACACTGTACCAGGGGATGGTCTGGTTAATATAACACTGTACCAGGGGATGGTCTGTGTTAATATAGCACTGTGTCATGGGATGGTCTGGTTAATATAACACTGTACCAGGGGATGGTCTGTGTTAATATAGCACTGTACCAGGGGATGTTTGTGTTAATATAGCACTGTACCAGGGGATGGTCTGGTTAATATAGCACTGTACCAGGGGATGGTCTGGTTAATATAGCACTGTACCAGGGGATGTTTGTGTTAATATAGCACTGTACCAGGGGATGGTCTGGTTAATATAACACTGTACCAGGGGATGGTCTGTGTTAATATAGCACTGTGTCATGGGATGGTCTGGTTAATATAACACTGTACCAGGGGATGGTCTGTGTTAATATAGCACTGTACCAGGGGATGTTTGTGTTAATATAGCACTGTACCAGGGGATGGTCTGGTTAATATAGCACTGTACCAGGGGATGGTCTGGTTAATATAACACTGTGCCAGGGGATGGTCTGGTTAATATAGCACTGTACCAGGGGATGGTCTGGTTAATATAGCACTGTGCCAGGGGATGGTCTGGTTAATATAGCACTGTACCAGGGGATGGTCTGGTTAATATAACACTGTACCAGGGGATGGTCTGGTTAATATAACACTGTACCAGGGGATGGTCTGGTTAATATAACACTGTACCAGGGGATGGTCTGGTTAATATAGCACTGTACCAGGGGATGGTCTGGTTAATATAACACTGTGCCAGGGGATGGTCTGGTTAATATAACACTGTACCAGGGGATGGTCTGGTTAATATAGCACTGTACCAGGGGATGGTCTGGTTAATATAGCACTGTACCAGGGGATGGTCTGGTTAATATAGCACTGTACCAGGGGATGGTCTGGTTAATATAACACTGTACCAGGGGATGGTCTGGTTAATATAACACTGTGCCATGCCAGGGGATGGTCTGGTTAATATAGCACTGTGCCAGGGGATGGTCTGGTTAATATAACACTGTACCAGGGGATGGTCCGGTTAATATAACACTGTACCAGGGGATGGTCTGGTTAATATAACACTGTACCAGGGGATGGTCTGGTTAATATAGCACTGTACCAGGGGATGGTCTGGTTAATATAACACTGTGCCAGGGGATGGTCTGGTTAATATAGCACTGTGCCAGGGGATGGTCTGGTTAATATAACACTGTACCAGGGGATGGTCTGGTTAATATAACACTGTACCAGGGGATGGTCTGGTTAATATAACACTGTACCAGGGGATGGTCTGGTTAATATAGCACTGTACCAGGGGATGGTCTGGTTAATATAGCACTGTGCCAGGGGATGGTCTGGTTAATATAGCACTGTGCCAGGGGATGGTCTGGTTAATATAGCACTGTACCAGGGGATGGTCTGTGTTAATATAGCACTGTACCAGGGGATGGTCTGGTTAATATAACACTGTACCAGGGGATGGTCTGGTTAATATAGCACTGTACCAGGGGATGGTCTGGTTAATATAACACAATGTGCCAGGGGATGGTCTGGTTAATATAACACTGTACCAGGGGATGGTCTGGTTAATATAACACTGTACCAGGGGATGTTTGTGTTAATATAGCACTGTACCAGGGGATGGTCTGTGTTAATATAGCACTGTACCAGGGGATGGTCTGTGTTAATATAGCACTGTACCAGGGGATGGTCTGGTTAATATAGCACTGTACCAGGGGATGGTCTGGTTAATATAACACTGTACCAGGGGATGGTCTGGTTAATATAGCACTGTACCAGGGGATGGTCTGGTTAATATAGCACTGTACCAGGGGATGGTCTGGTTAATATAACACTGTACCAGGGGATGGTCTGGTTAATATAGCACTGTACCAGGGGATGGTCTGGTTAATATAGTACTGTACCAGGGGATGGTCTGTGTTAATATAGCACTGTACCAGGGGATGGTCTGTGTTAATATAGCACTGTACCAGGGGATGGTCTGGTTAATATAGCACTGTACCAGGGGATGGTCTGGTTAATATAACACTGTACCAGGGGATGGTCTGGTTAATATAGCACTGTACCAGGGGATGTTTGTGTTAATATAGCACTGTACCAGGGGATGGTCTGGTTAATATAGCACTGTGCCAGGGGATGGTCTGGTTAATATAGCACTGTACCAGGGGATGTTTGTGTTAATATAGCACTGTACCAGGGGATGGTCTGGTTAATATAACACTGTACCAGGGGATGTTTGTGTTAATATAGCACTGTACCAGGGGATGGTCTGGTTAATATAACACTGTGCCAGGGGATGGTCTGGTTAATATAACACTGTACCAGGGGATGGTCTGGTTAATATAGCACTGTACCAGGGGATGGTCTGGTTAATATAACACTGTGCCATGCCAGGGGATGGTCTGGTTAATATAGCACTGTACCAGGGGATGGTCTGGTTAATATAACACTGTACCAGGGGATGGTCTGGTTAATATAACACTGTACCAGGGGATGGTCTGGTTAATATAACACTGTGCCAGGGGATGGTCTGGTTAATATAACACTGTGCCATGCCAGGGGATGGTCTGGTTAATATAGCACTGTACCAGGGGATGGTCTGGTTAATATAGCACTGTACCAGGGGATGGTCTGGTTAATATAGCACTGTACCAGGGGATGGTCTGGTTAATATAGCACTGTACCAGGGGATGGTCTGGTTAATATAACACTGTACCAGGGGATGGTCTGGTTAATATAACACTGTACCAGGGGATGGTCTGGTTAATATAGCACTGTACCAGGGGATGGTCTGGTTAATATAGCACTGTACCAGGGGATGGTCTGGTTAATATAGCACTGTACCAGGGGATGGTCTGGTTAATATAACACTGTACCAGGGGATGGTCTGGTTAATATAACACTGTACCAGGGGATGGTCTGGTTAATATAACACTGTACCAGGGGATGGTCTGGTTAATATAGCACTGTACCAGGGGATGGTCTGGTTAATATAACACTGTGCCAGGGGATGGTCTGGTTAATATAGCACTGTGCCAGGGGATGGTCTGGTTAATATAGCACTGTACCAGGGGATGGTCTGGTTAATATAGCACTGTACCAGGGGATGTTTGTGTTAATATAGCACTGTACCAGGGGATGGTCTGGTTAATATAGCACTGTGCCAGGGGATGGTCTGGTTAATATAGCACTGTGCCAGGGGATGGTCTGGTTAATATAGCACTGTACCAGGGGATGGTCTGTGTTAATATTGCACTGTACCAGGGGATGGTCTGGTTAATATAGCACTGTACCAGGGGATGGTCTGGTTAATATAGCACTGTACCAGGGGATGGTCTGGTTAATATAGCACTGTACCAGGGGATGGTCTGGTTAATATAGCACTGTACCAGGGGATGGTCTGGTTAATATAACACTGTACCAGGGGATGGTCTGGTTAATATAGCACTGTACCAGGGGATGGTCTGGTTAATATAGCACTGTACCAGGGGATGGTCTGGTTAATATAACACTGTACCAGGGGATGGTCTGGTTAATATAGCACTGTACCAGGGGATGGTCTGTGTTAATATAGCACTGTACCAGGGGATGGTCTGTGTTAATATAGCACTGTACCAGGGGATGGTCTGGTTAATATAGCACTGTACCAGGGGATGGTCTGGTTAATATAACACTGTACCAGGGGATGGTCTGGTTAATATAGCACTGTGCCAGGGGATGGTCTGGTTAATATAACACTGTACCAGGGGATGGTCTGGTTAATATAGCACTGTACCAGGGGATGGTCTGGTTAATATAGCACTGTACCAGGTGATGGTCTGTGTTAATATAACACTGTACCAGGGGATGGTCTGGTTAATATAGCACTGTACCAGGGGATGGTCTGGTTAATATAGCACTGTACCAGGGGATGTTTGTGTTAATATAACACTGTACCAGGGGATGGTCTGGTT
Organism: Oncorhynchus mykiss; assembly: GCF_057628025.1. Classification (NCBI taxonomy): domain Eukaryota; kingdom Metazoa; phylum Chordata; class Actinopteri; order Salmoniformes; family Salmonidae; genus Oncorhynchus; species Oncorhynchus mykiss. The sequence continues at coordinate 44,242,567 of NC_143048.1, forward strand.
AATATAGCACTGTGCCAGGGGATGGTCTGGTTAATATAACACTGTGCCAGGGGATGGTCTGGTTAATATAGCACTGTACCAGGGGATGGTCTGGTTAATATAGCACTGTACCAGGGGATGGTCTGGTTAATATAGCACTGTACCAGGGGATGGTCTGGTTAATATAGCACTGTACCAGGGGATGGTCTGGTTAATATAGCACTGTACCAGGGGATGGTCTGGTTAATATAACACTGTGCCAGGGGATGGTCTGGTTAATATAACACTGTACCAGGGGATGGTCTGGTTAATATAGCACTGTACCAGGGGATGGTCTGGTTAATATAACACTGTACCAGGGGATGGTCTGGTTAATATAGCACTGTACCAGGGGATGGTCTGGTTAATATAGCACTGTGCCAGGGGATGGTCTGGTTAATATAACACTGTACCAGGGGATGGTCTGGTTAATATAGCACTGTGCCAGGGGATGGTCTGGTTAATATAACACTGTACCAGGGGATGGTCTGGTTAATATAGCACTGTGCCAAGGGATGGTCTGGTTAATGTAGCACTGTGCCAGGGGATGGTCTGGTTAATATAGCACTGTACCAGGGGATGTTTGTGTTAATATAGCACTGTGCCAGGGGATGGTCTGGTTAATATAGCACTGTGCCAGGGGATGGTCTGGTTAATATAACACTGTGCCAGGGGATGGTCTGGTTAATATAACACTGTGCCAGGGGATGGTCTGGTTAATATAACACTGTACCAGGGGATGGTCTGGTTAATATAACACTGTACCAGGGGATGGTCTGGTTAATATAACACTGTACCAGGGGATGGTCTGGTTAATATAGCACTGTACCAGGGGATGGTCTGGTTAATATAACACTGTACCAGGGGATGGTCTGGTTAATATAGCACTGTACCAGGGGATGGTCTGGTTAATATAACACTGTACCAGGGGATGGTCTGGTTAATATAGCACTGTACCAGGGGATGGTCTGGTTAATATAACACTGTACCAGGGGATGGTCTGGTTAATATAGCACTGTACCAGGGGATGGTCTGGTTAATATAACACTGTACCAGGGGATGGTCTGGTTAATATAGCACTGTGCCATGCCAGGGGATGGTCTGGTTAATATAACACTGTACCAGGGGATGGTCTGGTTAATATAACACTGTACCAGGGGATGGTCTGGTTAATATAGCACTGTACCAAGGGATGGTCTGTGTGGAAGATCAAGTTCTTATGTTCCCATTGTTATTTTAGTCAGCAAAAAGCCTCTCTTGATTTTCCATAAGGAGGTTCATTTTGTAATCTTTTCTTGCCTTTACTTACACAGAGTACTTACTGTATTGTATTTCCCTCTGAACAGCGGGAGGCAGCTTCAAAGGCCTCTCCATTTGGGTGGAGTAGACTGTTGGATTCTCCTGCCATTGTTGGGCTGAAGGGCACCTCTCCATTTGGGTGGAGTAGACTGTTGGATTCTCCTGCCATTGTTGGGCTGAAGGGCACCTTTCCATTTGGGTGGCGTAGACTGTTGGATTCTCCTGCCGTTGTTGGGCTGAAGGGCACCTCTCCATTTGGGTGGAGTAGACTGTTGGATTCTCCTGCCATTGTTGGGCTGAAGGGCACCTCTCCATTTGGGTGGAGTAGACTGTTGGATTCTCCTGCCATTGTTGGGCTGAAGGGCACCTCTCCATTTGGGTGGAGTAGACTGTTGGATTCTCCTGCCGTTGTTGGGCTGAAGGGCACCTCTCCATTTGGGTGGAGTAGACTGTTGGATTCTCCTGCCGTTGTTGGGATGAAGGGCACCTCTCCATTTGGGTGGAGTAGACTGTTGGATTCTCCTGCCATTGTTGGGCTGAAGGGCACCTCTCCATTTGGGTGGAGTAGACTGTTGGATTCTCCTGCCGTTGTTGGGCTGAAGGGCACCTCTCCATTTGGGTGGAGTAGACTGTTGGATTCTCCTGCCGTTGTTGGGCTGAAGGGCACCTCTCCATTTGGGTGGAGTAGACTGTTGGATTCTCCTGCCATTGTTGGGCTGAAGGGCACCTCTCCATTTGGGTGGAGTAGACTGTTGGATTCTCCTGCCATTGTTGGGCTGAAGGGCACCTCTCCATTTGGGTGGAGTAGACTGTTGGATTCTCCTGCCGTTGTTGGGCTGAAGGGCGTTGACACCTCTCACTTGACACGTCAGTGCTAATTGAAGTTGTATCAAGCTTGGTAGCCTTAATTTAGCATTCAGTCCTTATAAGGTAAAATATGTCATTGTAATGTATTTTTCTTCTTGGCTTTTGGAAATAAAATATAGCTTCAGACTAAACATTACTCAATCAGTTTGAGGTTGGATGGCGTTTTCAGGTGCTGTATATCTTGGGAATTATAATCTTTGGTAGTTGTAAACCTTCCATGCAATTCCATAATTCCGTCCAAAATCAGGTTGTAGGTTTTGAGTTTTGATTTGGAGTGAAGGTTATGTTGTAGAGGGTGGCATCCTGTTCCTGACAAAAAAAAAACTAATTTTATCTAACTCTAAATCTATCTCTTTTTTTTTAACATGCTGAAAAATGCAGGAGCTCATCTTCTCATAACTCTCTCTCTCTCTGTGTTTCTCCCTCTCTGTTTCTCCCTCTCTGTTTCTGTCACTCTGTTTCTCTCTCTCTCTCTCTCTCTCTCTCTCTCTCTCTCTCTCTCTCTCTCTCTCTCTCTCTCTTTCTCAATTAAATTCAATTCAAGGGCTTTATTGGCATGGCAAACATGTGTTAACATTGCCAAAGCAAGTGAGGTAGATAATATATAAAGTGAATATATAAAGTGAAATAAACAATAAAAATTCTCTCTCTCTCTTCTCTCTCTCTCTCTCTATCTCTATCTCTCTCTCTCTCTCTCTCTCTCTCTCTCTCTCTCTCTCTCTCGCTCTCGCTCTCTCTAGGCAATGCCGCTGTGGTGAAGCCATCTGAGCTGAGTGAATACTCAGCTAGTCTCCTCAAAGCTCTGCTCCCACGATATCTGGACCAGGTACCTATTCTATTCCCCCTTGTCTCTCATTGTATAAGAATATAAATGTAGAGATATCTGGCTGAAGTTACTGGAAAACTACTGTGATTACCGTGACTGTCAACCACTAGTTGGAAATCAGTGATTTAGTTCCAATGTGTTCACCTCACCTCGTACTGTATGTTCTATAGACAAGTCTTCTATTGTTGTCATGCCAATCATACATACTAGCTACAGATACATACTGCTGTCTTGAGTAAATGTCCAACGGCTGGCTCGCCGCCCAGAATTCTTAAAGGGATAGTACACATCACTCTGAACCACCTGTGAGGGACAGTATATGAACAAGCATCTGACAAACGTTGGTTCTGTGTAACTGTCCTTTTTAAAGGGGAAGTTCAGGATTTTACAACTTTATGTTAGATGGTTTCTCGTAATGAAAGTAGTCTATGTGCCAGGGAGAACTGTAATCCACGGTTTGGTTTTCTATATTTTAACAGCCACTTTAGCTTCAGCTAACTTTAGCCGCTGCTAGCTAACAATCAAGGGAAAGTGACAGGGGCAATTTGCAAAACATATTGGCTAAATGAACTGAAATCCTTATTTTCCTGGGTCTTCCCAGGAGCTGTACCCTGTAGTGTGTGGGGGTGTCTCAGAGACCCAGGAGTTGCTGCGTCAGCGTTTCGACCACATCTTCTACACAGGGAACAGCACTGTGGGTAAACTGGTGATGGAGGCCGCAGCCCGACACCTCACCCCTGTGACCCTGGAGCTGGGAGGGAAGAGCCCCTGTTACATTGATAAGGACGTCGACCTCAGAGTTGCGTGCCGGTCAGTAACTTCATACAATAGAGCTAGCTTTAGCCGTTAGCACTCCGATAGGGAATTTTAGCTTTAGCCGTTAGCACTCCGATAGGGAATTTTAACTTTAGCCGTTAGCACTCCGATAGGGAATTTTAACTTTAGCCGTTAGCACTCCGATAGGGAATTTTAACTTTAGCCGTTAGCACTCCGATAGGGAATTTTAACTTTAGCCGTTAGCACTCCGATAGGGAATTTCAGCTTTAGCCGTTAGCACTCCGATAGGGAATTTTAGCTTTAGCCGTTAGCACTCCGATAGGGAATTTTACCTTTATCACATTTTTTCTAGCTAGCATAGCAGTTTTAGCCGCTGAAAAGATCAAGAGTCAATGGCGCTATTGGTTTATACGCTACAATATCACTCCGTTATACTTTACCTTGGCTAATGTTTTTTGCAGTGGTTTACTGGTGACTTTTAAAAACATTTAGAAGGATTGAAGACATGGCAGTTCATTGCCGACCACGGTACTGCAGGCATTGTTTACAGAAATCATGATCTGCAATGACCCCCATTGTAGTGAATGACCCCCATTGAAGTGAATGACCCCCATTGAAGTGAATGACCCCCATTGTAGTGAATGACCCCCATTGTAGTGAATGACCCCCAGTGTAGTGAATGACCCCCATTGTAGTGAATGACCCCCACTGTAGTGAATGACCCCCATTGTGGTGAATGACCCCCACTGTAGTGAATGGAAAAATTGCGATCTTCGTGTAATTAAAAATGCTCAGAAGGCAATCATTGTACCAATATTTACAGTACTGTGCAGCCGTCTTCATAGACCTTGCCAAGGCTTTCGACTCTGTCAATCACCGTATTCTTATCGGCAGACTCAGTAGCCTCGGCTTTTCGGATGACTGCCTTGCCTGGTTCACCAATTACTTTGCAGACAGAGTTCAGTGTGTCAAATCGGAGGGCATGCTGTCCGGTCCTCTGGCAGTCTCTATGGGGGTGCCACAGGGTTCAATTCTCGGGCCGACTCTTTTCTCTGTATATATCAATGATGTTTCTCATGCTGCGGGCGATTCCCTGATCCACCTCTACGCAGACGACACCATTCTATATACTTCCGGCCCGTCCTTGGACACTGTGCTATCTAACCTCCAAACGAGCTTCAATGCCATACAGCACTCCTTCCGTGGCCTCCAACTGCTCTTAAACGCTAGTAAAACCAAATGCATGCTTTTCAACCGTTCGCTGCCTGCACCCGCACGCCTGACCAGCATCACCACCCTGGATGGTTCCGACCTTGAATATGTGGACATCTATAAGTACCTAGGTGTCTGGCTAGACTCTAAACTCTCCTTCCAGACCCATATCAAACATCTCCAATCGAAAATCAAATCAAGAGTCGGCTTTCTATTCCGCAACAAAGCCTCCTTCACTCACGCCGCCAAACTTACCCTAGTAAAACTGACTATCCTACCGATCCTCGACTTCGGCGACGTCATCTACAAAATTGCTTCCAACACTCTACTCAGCAAACTGGATGCAGTTTATCACAGTGCCATCCGTTTTGTCACTAAAGCACCTTATACCACCCACCACTGCGACTTGTATGCTCTAGTCGGCTGGCCCTCGCTACATATTCGTCCACAAACCCACTGGCTCCAGGTCATCTATAAGTCTTTGCTAGTTAAAGCTCCGCCTTATCTCAGCTCTGGTTAAATAAAGGTGAAATAAATAAAATAAAAAATAAATAAAATTCTAATACACCAGATTAATCAGTTCAAGAACATCTGGTGTATTAGAAGCAATTAATGATACCATGATTGTCTTTGGGAAAAAAATGAATTACACAAAGATTGATCATAAAGATTACAATTGGGAGGCGCAGGGTTTAGGAGTCATTTGACGTAATTCTAATATACATGCTTAGCTCTCTGCCCCAAGGCTGAAGCATCAGAAGCATCGAAAAGGAAACATTTTCAAGTTATCTACTTTATCCCTGTGATTTTGTCCACCACAGGCGTATCACCTGGGGGAAGTTTGTGAACTGTGGTCAGACGTGCATCGCCCCAGACTACATCCTGTGTGAACCCAGCATCCAGAACAGAGTGGTGGAGGGCATCCGGCAGACACTACTGGTCTCGTACTTAATCTATCTCTCTCTATCCCTATCTCGATCATCATCCCTCTCTCTATCTAAATCAAATTCTAATCAAATGTATTTATATAGCCCTTCGTACATCAGCTGATATATCAAAGCGCTGTACAGAAACCCAGCCTAAAACCCCAAACAGCAAGCAATGCAGGTGTAGAAGCACGGTGGCTAGGAAAAACTCCCTAGAAAGGCCAAAACCTAGGAAGAAACCTAGAGAGGAACCAGGCTATGAGGGGTGGCCAGTCCTCTTCTGGCTGTGCTGGGTGGAGATTATAACAGAACATGGCCAAGATGTTAAAATGTTCATAAATGACCAGCATGGTCAAATAATAATAATCACAGTAGTTGCCGAGGGTGCAACAAGTCAGTAGTAGGAGTAAATGTCAGTTGGCTTTTCGTAGCCGATCATTGAGAGTGTCTCTACCACTCCTGCTGTCTCTAGAGAGTTGAAAACAGCAGGTCTGGGACAGGTAGCACATCCGGTGAACAGGTCAGGGTTCCATAGCCACAGGCAGAACAGTTGAAACTGGAGCAGCAGCACGGCCAGGTGGACTGGGGACAGCAAGGAGTCATCATGCCAGGTAGTCCTGAGGCATAGGGCTCAGGTCCTCCGAGAGAAAGAGAGAATTAGAGAGAGCATACTTAAATTCACACAGGACACCGAATAAGACAGGAGAAATACTCCAGATATAACAGACTGACCCTAGCCCCCCGACACATAAACTACTGCAGCATAAATACTGGTGGCTGAGACAGGAGGGGTCAGGAGACACTGCGGCCCCATCCGATGATACCCCTGGACAGGGCCAAACAGGCAGGATATAACCCCACCCACTTTGCCAAAGCACAGCCCCCACACCACTAGAGGGATATCTATATATTTATCCCTCTTTCGATCTTCATCCCTCTCTATCTATATATTTCTCTATCTCTATCCCTCTATCTATATCTCTATCCCTCTATCTATATCTCTATCCCTCTATCTATATCTCTATCCCTCTATCTATATCTCTATCCCTCTATCTATATCTCTACCCCTCTATCTATATCTCTACCCCTCTATCTATATCTCTACCCCTCTATCTATATCTCTATCCCTCTATCTATATCTCTACCCCTCTATCTATATCTCTACCCCTCTATCTATATCTCTACCCCTCTATCTATATCTCTATCCCTCTATCTATATCTCTATCCCTCTATCTATATCTCTACCCCTCTATCTATATCTCTATCCCTCTATCTATATCTCTACCCCTCTATCTATATCTCTATCCCTCTATCTATATCTCTACCCCTCTATCTATATCTCTACCCCTCTATCTATATCTCTACCCCTCTATCTATATCTCTACCCCTCTATCTATATCTCTACCCCTCTATCTATATCTCTACCCCTCTATCTATATCTCTATCCCTCTATCTATATCTCTACCCCTCTATCTATATCTCTATCCCTCTATCTATATCTCTACCCCTCTATCTATATCTCTATCCCTCTATCTATATCTCTACCCCTCTATCTATATCTCTATCCCTCTATCTATATCTCTATCCTCTATCTATTTCCATAGCGCGCCCTCTCTCTCTCTATATATATATATATATATATATATATATATATATATATATAGTTGAAGTCTGAAGTTTAGATACACTTAGGTTGGGGTCATTAAAACTAGTTTTTCAACCACTCCACACAGTTCTTGTTAATAAACTATAGTTTTGGCAAGTCGTTTAGGACTTCCAACAATTGTTTACAGAGATTATTTCACTTATAATTCACTGTATCACAATTCCAGTGGGTCAGAAGTTTAGATAGACTAAGTTCACTGTGCCTTTAAACAGCTTGGAAAATTCCAGGAAATTATGTCATGGCTTTAGAAGCTTCTTTAGTAGACCTCGACATGTCTGCTTCATCCTTGGGAGCAATTTCCAAACACCTGAAGGTACCACGTTCATCTGTACAAACAATAGTACGCAAGTATAAACACCATGGGACCACGCAGCCGTCATACCGCTCAGGAAGGAGACGCATTCTGTCTCCTAGAGATGAATGTACTTTGGTGCGAAAAGTGAAAATTAATCCCAGAACAACAGCAAACGACCTTGTGAAGATGCTGGAGGAAACAGGTACAAAAGTATCTATATCCACAGTAAAACGAGTCCTATATCAACATAACCTGAAAGGCCGTTCAGCAAGGAAGAAGACACTGCTCCAAAACCACCATAAAAAAGACAGACTATGGGGACAAAGATCGTACTTTTTGGAGAAATGTCCTCTGGTCTGATGAAACAAAAATAGAACTGTTTGACCATAATGACCATCGTAATGTTTGGAGGAAAAAGGGGGAGGCTTGCAAGCCGAAGAACTCCATCCCAACCGTGAAGCACGTTGGTGGCAGCATCATGTTGTGGGGGTGCTTTGCTGCAGGAGGGACTGTTGCACTTCACAAAATAGATGGCATCATGAGGTAGGAAAATTATGTGGATATATTGAAGCAACATCTCAAGACATCAGTCAGAAAGTTAAAGCTTGGTCACAAATGGGTCTTCCAAATGGACAATGACCCCAAGCATACTTCCAAAGTTGTGGCAAAATGGCTTAAGGACAACAAAGTCAAGGTATTGGAGTGACCATCACAAAGCACTGACCTCAATCCTATAGACAATTTGTGGGCAGAACTGAAAAAGCGTGTGCGAGCATCGAGGCCTACAAACCTGACTCAGTTACACCAGCTCTGTCAGGAGGAATGGGCCAGAATTTACCCAACTTATTTTGGGAAGCTTGTGGAAGGCTACCTGAAAAGTTTGACCCAAGTTAAACAATTTTAAGCAAATGCTACCAAATACTAATTGAGTTTATGTAAACTTCTGACCCACTGGGAATGTGATGAAAGAAATCAATGCTGAAATAAATCATTCTCTCTGCTATTATTCTGACATTTCACATTCTTAAAATAAAGTAAAGTGGTGATCCTACCTATTACGTCACAGCCTTATTTTAAAATAGATTAAATAAAACTGTTTCCAGATCAATCTACACACAATACACCATGATGTATTAATAATGTAATTTATAAATACCCTATTTACATACAGTACCACTCAAAAGTTTGGACACACCTACTCATTCAAGAGTTTTTCTTTATTTGAACTATTATCTACATTGTAGAATAGTAGTGAAGACATCAAAACTATGAAATAACACATATGGAATCATGTAGTAACCAAAAACGTGTTAAACAAATCAAAATATATTTAACATTTTAGATTTTTCAAAGTAGCCACCCTTTGCCTTTGCACACTCTTGGCATTCTCTCCACCAGCTTCACCTGGAATGCTTTTCCAACAGTCTTGGAGGCGTTCCCACTTATGCTGGGCACTTTTTTTGCTGCTTTTCCTTCACTCTGCGGTCCAATTCATCCCAAACCATCTCAATTGGGTTGAGGTCGGGTGTTTGTGGAGGCCAGGTCATCTGATGCAGCACGCCATCACTCTCCTTATTGGTCAAATAGCCCTTACGCAGCCTGGAGGTGTGTTTTGGGTCATTGTCCTGTTGAAAAAAAATTATAGTCCCAATAAGTGCAAACCTTATGGGATTGCGTATCGCTGCAGAATGCTGTGGTAGCCATGCTGGTTAGGTGTGCCTGAAATTCTAAATAAATCATCAACAGTGTCACCAGCAAAGCACCCACACACCATCACACCACCTCCTCCATGCTTCACGGTGGGAACCACACATGCGGAGATCATCCGTTCATCTACTCTGCATCTCACAGAGACACGGCAGTTGGAACCAAAAATCTCAAATTTGGACTCATCAGACCAAGGGACAGATTTCCCCCGGTCTAATGTCCATTGCTCATGTTTCTTGGCCCAAGCAAGTCTCTTCTTATTATTGGTGTCCTTTAGTAGTGGTTTCTTTACAGCAATTCGACTATGAAGACCTGATTCACGCAGTCTCCTCTGTATAGTTGATGTTGAGATGTGTCTGTTACTTGAACTCTGTGAAGCATTTATTTGGGCTGCAATTTCTGAGGCTGGTAACTCTAATGAACTTATCCTCTGCAACAGAGGTATCTCTAGGTCTTCCTTTCCTGTGGTGGTCCTCATGAGAGCCAGTTTCATCGTAGCGCTTGATGGTTTTTGCGACTGCACTTGAAGAAACTTTCAAAGTTCTTGAAAATTTCCAGATGGACTGACCTTCATGTCTTAACGTAATGACGAACTGTCATTTCTCTTTGCTTATTTGAGCTGTTCTTGCCATAATATGGACTTGGTCTTTTACCAAATAGGGCTGTCTTCTGTATACCACGTCTACCTTGTCACAACTGATTGGCTCAAATGCATTAAGAAGAAATAAATTCCACAAATTAACTTTTAACAAGGCACACCTGTTAATCAAAATGCATTCCAGGTGACTTCCTCATGAAGCTGGTTGAGAGAATGTCAAGTGTAAAGATGAGACTGAGAGTCGGTAAGCAAGTTCAGGGAGTGAAAACATTTACTTAATAAATCAACAAAACATGAACACCTGGTGACCCGTCATCAAAGGGTGGCTACTTTAAAGAATCTAAAATATATTTTGAATTTTTTACTACATGATTCCATGTGTTATTTCATATTTTTGATGTCCTCACCATTATTCTACAATGTAGAAAATAGTAAAAATAAAGAAAAACCCTTGAATGAGTAGGTGTGTCCAAATTTTTGACTGGTACTGTAAGTATTCAGACCCTTGCTATGAGTCTCAAAAATTATACTTGATGTTTCTACAGCTTGATTGGAGTCCACCTGTGGTAAATTCAGTTGATTGGACATGATTTGGAAAGGCACACACTTGTCTATATAAGGTCCCACAGTTGAAAGTGCGTGTCAGAGCAAAAAACAAGCCATGAGGTTGAAAGAATTGTATTGATTGTGTCAAGGCACAGATCTGGGGAAGGGTACCAAAAAATGTCTGCAGCATTGAAGGTCTCCAAGAACACAGTGTTCTCCATCATTCTTAAATGGAAGAAGTTTGGAAGCACCAAGACTCTTCCTAGATCTGGCCGCCCGGCCAAACTGAGCAGTCGGGGGAGAACGGCCTTGGTCAGGGAGGTGACCAAGAACCCGATGGTCACTCTGACAGAGCACCAGAGTTCCTCTATGGAGATGGGAGAACCTTCCAGAAGGACAACCATCCCTGCAGCACTCCACCAATCAGGCTTTTTTGCTGGAGTGGCTAGATGGAAACCACTCCTCAGTAAAAGGCACATGACAGCCCACTTGCAGTTTGCCAAAAGGTACCTAAAGACTCTGACCATGAGAAACAAGATTATCTGGTCTGATGAAACCAAGATCGAACTCTTTGTCCTGAATGCCAAACATCACGTCTGGAAGAAACATGGCACCATCCCTATGGTGAAGCGTGGTGGTGGCAGCATCATGCCGTGGGGATGTTTTTCAGAAGCAGGGACTGGGAGACTAGTCAGGATCGAGGGAAAGATGAACGGAGAGATCCTCTATTAAAACCCGCTCCAGAGCGCTCAGGACCTCAGATTGGGTTGAAGGTTCACCTTTCAACAGGACAACCACCCTAAGCACACAGCCAAGACAATACAGGAGTGGCTTCGGGACAAGTCTCTGAATGTCCTTGAGTAGCCCAGCCAGAGCCCGGACTTGAACCCAATCGAACATCTCTGGAGAGACCTGAAAATAGATGTGCAGCGATGCTCCCCATCCAACCTGACAGAGCTTGAGAAGATCTGCAGAGAAGAATTGGAGAAACTGGTGTGGCAAGCTTGTAGCGTCATACCCAAGAAGACTTGAGGCTGTAATCATTACCAAAGGTGCTTCAACAAAGTACTGAGGGTCTGAATATTTATGTAAATGTGATATTTCCTTCTTTTTAAAAAAAATACATTTGCAAACATTTCTAAAAACCTGTTTTTGCTTTGTCACTAGGGGTAATTGTGATGTCATTATGGGGTATTGTGATGTCATTATGGGGTATTGTGATGTCATTATGGGGTATTATATGTAGATTGATGAGCAAAAAATATATATTTATTCCATTTTAGAATAAGGCTGTAATGTAACAAAATGTGGAAAAGGTCAAGGGGTCTGAATACTTTCTGAATGCACTGTATATCTCTCTCTCCATCTATCTATATTCCTCTCTCTATATCTATCTCTCTCTACATATATCTATACCCCTCTTTCTCTTCCTATCCCCGACTCTCTCTCTCTTCATCTATGCCTCTCTCTCTATCCCTCTCTCTATCTTTTCATGTATCTCTACCAGGGGAGAAGGACTGCCCCCTCTATCCTTTCATGTATCTCTACCGGGGGAGAACGACTTCCCCCTCTATCTTTTCATTTATCTCTACCGGGGGAGAATGACTGCCCCCTCTATCTTTTCATTTATCTCTACCGGGGGAGAACGACTTCCCCCTCTATCTTTTCATTTATCTCTACCGGGGGAGAATGACTGCCCCCTCTATCTTTTCATGTATCTCTACCGGGGGAGAACGACTCCCCCCTCTATCTTTTCATTTATCTCTACTGGGGGAGAACGACTCCCCCCACTATCTTTTCATGTATCTCTACCGGGGGAGATCGACTCCCCCCTCTATCTTTTCATGTATCTCTACCGGGGGAGAAGGACTCCCATTGAAGCCATGGAAGTTCACTGTCGACCACGGTACTGGAGGCATTGTTTGCAGAAAACAGGATTCCCCATTATAGTAAATGGAAAAATGTATATCTTCGTAGTCAATGTTCGTGTAATGAAAAATGTTTAGAAGACAATCATGGTACCAATAATTGCTTCTAATACACCAGATGTATGTTCTTGAACCGATTTATTTTAAAATAACCCACACACAAGTTATAAGGATAATTTAATTGCTAATGGCAGCCTGCAGTACCCTGGTCGGCCTTCAACTTCAGTAAACGGCTTCTGCATACATCGGTTCGGTTTGCTCCTAGCAGAACTCGGCCAATCAAAGCGACCGTGTGTGCTTGCATACTCCTTAAAGACCTTCGTTTGAAAAAACAAGGGAAAAAAACGGCAATATTTGTTTTTTTGTCCCTGTTGAGCCACCGTAGCAACAACAGAGCAAGAAAAGACTTCCTCAAAATAGTCCAAATGAATTTAAGACGTATCAAGGAATCTGTCATTCATTTTGACGTTTCTGCCAAGGAGGAGGTCCTAGTATTTCTCAATTGAAAGAATGTGAATGAACACTAGTCGTCTCTTGTTGAATGAACACTAGTCGTCTCTTGTTGAATGACACTAGTCGTCTCTTGTTGAATGACAACAAACGCTTCACGTTCCTACTCCTACTAGGAGTGTTACTGATAGCTGCTGGGTCTGATAGCTGCTGGGTCTGATAGCTGCTGGGTCTGATAGCTGCTGGGTCTGATAGCTGCTGGGACTGATAGCTGCTGGGACTGATAGCTGCTGGGTCTGATAGCTGCTGGGTCTGATAGCTGCTGGGACTGATAGCCGCTGGTTCTGATAGCTGCTGGGACTGATAGCTGCTGGGTGTGATAGCTGCTGGGTCTGATAGCTGCTGGGACTGATAGCTGCTGGGTCTGATAGCTGCTGGGACTGATAGCTGCTGGGACTGATAGCTGCTGGGACTGATAGCTGCTGGGTCTGATAGCTGCTGGGACTGATAGCTGCTGGGACTGATAGCTGCTGAGACTGATAGCTGCTGGGACTGATAGCTGCTGGGACTGATAGCTGCTGGGACTGATAGCTGCTGGGTCTGATAGCTGCTGGGTCTGATAGCTGCTGGGATTGATAGCTGCTGGGACTGATAGCTGCTGGGACTGATAGCTGCTGGGTGTGACAGCAGGGCCGGATAGCTGCTGATAGCTGCTGGGCCGGATAGCTGCTGGGACTGATACTCGCAGGTGCTTTTTCAAAGCCTATGTCAGATACTCCAGTGAGTGTAATTTTCTTATAAAAGGAGCTGACTTGAAAGAAGGTATGTAATTGAAAATGTGTTTATTCTTTTGTTTCTAGCAATATTCATACACAAATTATAACCAAACCAAATCCGCGTTAAAGTATTTAAATAAATGTGCTGACCCCTTGCAGTACTTCCGCATGGACCCCAGGTTGAAGAACCCCAAAATAATACAAAGATTGTTTTCCTTAATCCAAGGAGTTCTATGGGCCCGACCCCAAATCCTCCCCTGACTATGGCCGCATCATCAACCAGCGCCACTTCAACCGCGTAATGGCTCTACTGGATGGCTACACAGCGGCGCTAGGGGGCCAGAGTGACTCATCACAGCGCTACATTGGTAGGCAGACTGATAGGGCTCACAGATATTTGGTGATACATTTGTAGTTGACTTGGGTTGTAATAGTAGTGTATTTGACCTCACGTTCCAACATGCCAGGGACATTTCCCAAAGTTCCAAGGTTTTCCAGATATCCCAGTTGAAGGATTCCCAGTTGAAGGATTCCCAGTTGAAGGACTCCCAGTTGAAGAATTCCCAGTTGAACGATTCCCAGTTGAAGGATTCCCAGTTGAAGGATTGCCTCCCTGCTTATTCCCTCTTGATTCCAGGAATATCCCAACTGGCAATCCTCCAACTAAGAATTGACCAATTGGCATTATCCAACTGGTATTTCTCCAACTGGGGATTTCTCCAGCTTGGGATTTCTCCAACTGAGTTTTCTCCAACTGGGGATTTCTCCAGCTTGGGATTTCTCCAACTGAGTTTTCTCCAACTGGGATTTCTCCAACTGGGGATTTCTCCAGCTTGGTATTTCTCCAACTGGGTATTTCTGGAATACCGAGGACTTTGGGAAAGTTCCGGAAATGTTGCAGTTGGAAATCCTCCAACTTGAATTTCTGAAACACTTGGGAACTATGCTTGGTTGGCCAAAAACCCTGACCTCTGACCCCTCAGCCCCCACGGTGGTGAAGGACGTGCCCCCCCATGCTAGGCTGATGCAGGAGGAGATCTTCGGCCCTCTGTTGCCCATAGTGACCGTCAGCGACATAGATGACGCCATCCACTTCATCAACGAGAGAGAGAAGCCCCTGGCGCTCTACGTCTTCTCCTCCAACAAGAAGGTCTGGAGGGAGCTAGTGAGCAAGCTATGGAGTAAGGCTGAATCCCAAATCAATCCCTGGGACCTTACGCTCATCTGGATATGTTATATAAATGAATTAGTAAGGAGACATGGTGAAACTTCACACGGTGGAGAGATTGAGAGATTGACTGAGATCTCCACAAGTGGGTTTCGGGGTTGATTTGGGATTGGGCCACATTTAGGTGAGCTCTTGGTGAAATGTGATTATACTGTAAGAAGGTGAGCTGTTACTGCGGCAACAACATTTGTAATTATATTGGTATGTACGGTATGTATTTACATATGGGGGGGCTGATAAAAGACATCCCTCTCTCCGTCTCTGTCCATAAGGTGATAAAGCGAATGCTGGCTGAGACTACCAGTGGCGGGGTGACAGTCAACGACGTTATGATGCACTACACCCTCAACTCTCTGCCCTTCGGGGGTGTAGGTAAGAAGTGTTCTATGATACTTTACACGCACGCCAAGTCTTTGGGATGTTGCCTAGCCAGACCTAAGTTGGCAAGCTAGCCGGTATTGGGTCGATGCTGGTTAACTGATGGCAGCTGATATGATAGCATGCCACTGCCGGCCTAACCACAGCTTGCCACTACAATAGTCATGCCTACGGCAGTCCAATGGTGGCTTGCCTGCGGTAGACAGACAGACTGAGTCTAAATTCACCCTTTGCCCCAATGCCCCCACTAACTTGTTGCCTATGGTAACAGAACCTCATTCCAACACTACCACACATTTGTCCAGGACCAACACCTGCTAGTCAAGCCTTGGCAAAACTTCTACTGTAAGTAACTTACTGACTTTACCTGCATATCGGCCACAGAGGTCAGAGAAAATTTGCAAGCAACAAACGTAGTGCGTCCTCGGGACTGATTTTGCGGGTAGCCTGAGTCGGAGGGTAGCCTGAGTCGGAGGGCAGCGCATCCTTGGGACTGAGTCGGAGGGTAGCCTGAGTCGGAGGGTAGCCTGAGTCGGAGGGTAGCCTGAGTCGGAGGGTAGCCTTAGTCGGAGGGCAGCGCATCCTTGGGACTGAGTCGGAGGGTTGCCTGAGTTGTAGGGTAGCGGATCCTTAGGACTGAGTTGGAGGGTAGCGCAAGTCGGAAGGGAAGCGTGAGTCGGAGGGTAGCGTGAGTCGGAGGGTAGCCTGAGTTGGAGGGTAGCACGTCCTTGGGACTGAGTCGGGGGGTAGCCTGAGTTGGAGAGTAGCACGTCCTTGGGACTGAGTCGAGGGGTAGCCTGAGTTGGAGAGTAGCACGTCCTTGGGACTGAGTCGGGGGGTAGCTTGAGTTGGAGAGTAGCACGTCCTTGGGACTGAGTCGGAGGGTAGCCTGAGCCGGAGGGTAGCACGTCCTTGGGCCTGAGTCGGAGGGTAGCCTGACCCGGAGAGTAGCACGTCCTTGGGACTTAGCCGGGGGGTAGCTTGAGTTGGAGAGTAGCAGATCCTTGGGACTGAGTCGGAGGGTAGCTTGAGTTGGAGAGTAGCACGTCCTTGGGACTGAGTCGGAGAAATACTGCTAGAGCGTCATGCAGCTAACGTCTAATCCTTAACAACAAGTCACATGAACCCCTGACCCCCCACCCCCCTCATTTGACCCTAGCCCTGTGACCTCTGAACCCCACAGGTCAGAGTGGAACAGGCAGGTATCATGGGAAACACACCTTTGACCAGTTAAGCCACCATCGGGCGTGTCTGGTCAAGTCCCTGGGCATGGAGGAGGTCAACATGGTGTGGTATCCACCCCAGAACCACCAGAAGGCTCACAGGGTCAGGCTGGCATTGAGGACCCCACTGGTCGACTTCTCTAGGAAAACCTACATCTGGGCCGTGACGGCCACCGTCTTTGCTTTCGGTCTCTTGGTCACCTTGACTGCCATCCTGCTAATTGCTGGTGGCCTGAACTGCACCTGTTGGAGGGTCTGGCAAATCTGGCGCTAGCCAGTCTGTACCTGTATTGGCCGACGTACACTAACGTTCAAAAGTTTGGGGTCACTTAGAAATGTCCTTGTTTTTGAAAGAAAAGCACATTTTACGTCCATTAAAATAACAACAAATTGATACAGCGTAGACATTGTTAGTGTTGTAAATGACTATTGTAGCTGGAAACGGCTGATTTTTAATGGAATATCTACATAGGCGTACAGAGGACCATGATCAGCAACAATCACTTCTGTATTCCAATGGCACGTTGTGTTAGCTAATCCAAATGTATCATTTTAAAAGGCTAATGTATTATTAGAAAACCCTTTTGTAATTATGTTAGCACAGCGGAAAACTGTTGTCCTGATTAAAGAAGCAATAAAACTGGTCTTCTTTAGACTAGTTGAGTATCTGGAGCATCAACATTTGTGGGTTCAATTACAGGCTCAAAATGGCCAGAAACAAAGACCTTTCTTCTAAGAAATGAAGGCTATTCTATGCGAGAAATTGCCAAGAAACTGAAGATCTCGTACAACGCTGTGTACTACTCCCTTCACAGAACAGCGCACACCGTCTCTAACCAGAATAGAAAGAGGAGTGGGAGGCCCCGGTGCACAACTGAGATTCAGATGGGCAAAAGAACACAGACACTGGACAGAGGAACTCTGCCTAGAAGGCCAGCATCCCGGAGTCGCCTCTTCACTGTTGATGTTGAGACGGGTGTTTTGTGGGTACTATTTAATGAAGCTGCCAGTTGAGGACTTGTGATGACTTGTTTTCTAATAATCAATTAGCCTTTTAAAATGATACATTTGGATTAGCTAACACAACGTGCCATTGGAACACAAGAGTGATGGTTGCTGATAATGGGCCTCTGTACACCTATGTAGATATTCCATAAAAAATCTGCCGTTTTAAGCTACAATAGTCATTTACAACATTAACAATGTCTACACCGTATTTCGAATCAATTTGACATTATTTTAATGGACAAAAACTGTGCTTTTCTTTCAAAAACAGGACATTACCAAGTGGCCCCAAACTGTTGAACGTTAGTGTACATTTAACAAAAGACATGTCCCTGTGTCTGGTTTCCTTGGCTTTAGAATATTGTCTATTGGCTTTGTGTGTCTGTCTCTGTGACTAAACACCTTGTTGGTGCCAAACTCTTGACTGCTGTTTGTGGTTTTGGCTTTCAACCCCCCAATCCTCTGTAATGACGATGAGCCACTGACTTTAATCTTCCATTTTAATCTATCATTTAATTCTAGTCAGACAGCCAATTTGTCATTCAGCTTTGATTGTTTACCTCTTGTTAAAGCACTGATCAAGATCTAGAATGACCAAAACTGCTTTCACATATAAAGTCACATAGAAGAGGTTTGCTGGAATGGAAAGCAACATACACTAACTAACATTGTGCATCGCTGATTTTCGACTAAAATTCCAATAACTGAGATTTCTGAGATTTCAGGAAGGCCTGGGAAACGCTGCATGAACGTCATAACATTTAATGTTTCTAACCCTTACTGCCCCCCCCCCCCACAGGTCAGAGTGGAACAGGCAGGTATCATGGGAAACACAGCTTTGACCAGTTCAGCCACCATCGGGCGTGTCTGGTCAAGTCCCTGGGCATGGAGCGGGTCAACATGCCGCGGTATCCACCCCAGAACCATCAGAAGGCTCGCAGGGTCAGGCTGGCCATGAGGACCCCACTGGTCGACTTCTCCAAGGGCACCTACATCTGGGCCGTCACGGCGTCCATTGTGGCTCTGGGACTCCTGGTCGCCCTGACTGTGATTCTAATACTAGCGGCCGGCGTCAGCTGTACCTGTTGGTGATTGATGGATAGACACAGGGGGGGTTAGGGGGGGTTTGTGGGGGTTAGTGAGGGTTCGTGGGGGTTAGTGGGGGTTAGTGGGGTCCGTGGGGGTTAGTGGGGTTACGGTTGCATTTTTGGAATCGTTCACAAAAATTCCCTGTTTTTTCCAGAAATCCTGTTTAGAAGATTTCTGATTTCCTGCTTCTTCATTTATGATTACGGGAATCTTCCTTACCGGGGTTTCTCAAGAAAACCTGAGAATCTTGGGAAAGAGTCGAGACACAGTGAACTGTTGTATTAATACATAAAGGTCAAGGCATTATGTGAATATTATTAGTTTGTTTGTCCATGTCTTCCTTTTCTATTATGTCGGTTGTATGAATTTGTATCTAATGACTGTTTTTCCATTTTATTTTTTAAATGATATTATAAAATATTATTTATGAAGTTCTCTCACTTAACTACAGTTTAAAAGAGGAAGTAGACTAATCCATTTACAACCATGTCTTTAGTAGGTCTGATGTTCAGCTCACATAACCCTTTGATGAATATGTCCCAGTGTTACAGAGATGTTGTTTCCTCTTTCCTTTTAAAGTGGATGGTGGTACTAGAGGAGGGGGGGGGGGGGGTGTAGCTGTCAGCGTTGTTTTTATTCTCCTGCTGCACTTGGTAGCCCTGCCTGGTCTGTACAATAATGTCAATTCGATCTTTATTGTCCATTTCTGGACGTGCCTTTTGTGTCTCTCCTGCAACAGTTGCACACACCCCAGGTTCCATCCCAAATTACATACTATTCCCGATATGGTGCACTACTCTTGAACAGGGCCTATAGGGCTCTATCTTTTATTAGCATCACTAAATAGTATATATTTAAGCAATACGGCCCAAGGGGGTGTGGTATATGGCTAATATACCACAGCTAACGTCTGTTCTTAGGCACGACGCAACGCAGAGTGCCTGCATACATCTATTAGCCGTGGTATATTAGCCATATACCACAAATCCTGAGGTGTCTTATTGCACTTATAAACTGGTTACCAGCATACACAGAACAGTAAACAAGTAGTTTTGCGTCATACCTGTGGTATATTTAAGCAATAAGGCACGAGGGGGTGTGGTATATGGCCAATATACCACGGCTAAGGGCTGTTCTTAGGCAAAACCGCAACGCACCGCACCGCAATGTGCCTTATTGCTGTTATAAACTGGTTACCAACGTAATTAAAGCAGTAAAAATACATGTTTTTTCATACCCGTGGTATATGGTCTGATATACCACGGCTGTCAGCCAATCAGCATGCAGGACTCAAACTACACAGTTTGTAATACCAATTTAGATCATTACCTAAGGTTCAGACTGTAGAACCTTAGGATTGGGTTTGTTTTTTACCCAGAGTTTATACACAGTACTGTGTTTAGGCTGTTACAAATAATTATATATTAAACACCAGGTGGCAGCAGAGAGCTGCTCTGATTTTACAAATCCGTTATCATAAATAACCAGCCTGTTACATGCTCTTGGATGCCTTTCTCTCCTCAGCCATCTAATAGCCTGGTGGTTAATGCTGGTGAATACAGCCAGGCATTATGGAGTAATTGTTCACTCACTGTTGTCAATAAAAAACAAATTGTGTTGTCAATTCTTTTTTAAACAATAGTGTTGTCAATAAAAAAATGATGGTGTAATCTGTAATGTCTCTATAAATCTAGTCTGGGTCTGGTCTGGTCTGGTTTAGTCTAGTGTGGTATAGTGTAGTCTGCTCTAGTGTGGTCTATTGTAGTCTGGTCTAATGTGATCTGGTCTAGTCTAGTGTGGTCTGGTTTTATCTGGCCTAGTTTAGTCTGGGTCTAGTCTAGTGTAGTCTAGTCATGTCTGGTCTAGTGTAGTCTATTCTGGTGTATTCCGGTATAGTGTAGTCTGGTCTGGTGTATTCTGGTCTGGTTTAGCTGGTACCATAAAGCTGCACATACCAAGTACTGTGGAACAGAGGGAGTCGAGGTGGGGAGGTCTGGTCTGGTTTAGCTGGTACCATAAAGCTGCACATACCAAGTACTGTGGAACAGAGGGAGTCGAGGTGGGGAGGTCTGGTCTGGTTTAGCTGGTACCATAAAGCTGCACATACCAAGTACTGTGGAACAGAGGGAGTCGAGGTGGGGAGGTCTGGTCTGGTTTAGCTGGTACCATAGAGCTGCACATACCCAGTACTGTGGAACAGAGGGAGTCGAGGTGGGGAGGTCTGGTCTGGTTTAGCTGGTACCATAAAGCTGCACATACCAAGTACTGTGGAACAGAGGGAGTCGAGGTGGGGAGGTCTGGTCTGGTTTAGCTGGTACCATAGAGCTGCACATACCAAGTACTGTGGAACAGAGGGAGTCGAGGTGGGGAGGTCTGGTCTGGTTTAGCTGGTACCATAGAGCTGCACATACCCAGTACTGTGGAACAGAGGGAGTCGAGGTGGGGAGGTCTGGTCTGGTTTAGCTGGTACCATAGAGCTGCACATACCAAGTACTGTGGAACAGAGGGAGTCGAGGTGGGGAGGTCTGGTCTGGTTTAGCTGGTACCATAGAGCTGCACATACCCAGTACTGTGGAACAGAGGGAGTCGAGGTGGGGAGGTCTGGTCTGGTTTAGCTGGTACCATAGAGCTGCACATACCAAGTACTGTGGAACAGAGGGAGTCGAGGTGGGGAGGTCTGGTCTGGTTTAGCTGGTACCATAGAGCTGCACATACCCAGTACTGTGGAACAGAGGGAGTCGAGGTGGGGAGGTCTGGTCTGGTTTAGCTGGTACCATAGAGCTGCACATACCAAGTACTGTGGAACAGAGGGAGTCGAGGTGGGGAGGTCTAGGCCTCTGGGATTCTAGGGGGAGAAACACTGGTCAATATTTGGAATTTTTTGGTTGAGAAGACATCGTCATATACCCAGATTTACAACCAAATGGTCTCTGTTAGAACCAGGTAAAGACATAATTATTATGAGAAGGGTATAAGTCAGATTGATCGTAGCAGATGTAAATGTGTTGTGTAGAGGGGGATTGATCGTAGCAGATGTAAATGTGTTTAGTAGAGGGGGATTGATCATAGCAGAAGTAAATGTGTTTGATAGAGGGGGATTGATCGTAGCAGATGTAAATGTGTTTAGTAGAGGGGGATTGATCGTAGCAGATGTAAATGTATTGTGTACAGGGGGATTGATCGTAGCAGATGTAAATGTGTTGTGTAGAGGGGGATTGATCGTAGCAGATGTAAATGTGTTTAGTAGAGGGGGATTGATCGTAGCAGATGTAAATGTGTTTAGTAGAGGGGGATTGATCGTAGCAGATGTAAATGTGTTGTGTAGAGGGGGATTGATCGTAGCAGATGTAAATGTGTTTAGTAGAGGGGGATTGATCGTAGCAGATGTAAATGTGTTTGGTAGAGAGGGATTGATCGTAGCAGATGTAAATGTGTTTGGTAGAGAGGGATTGATCGTAGCAGATGTAAATGTGTTTGGTAGAGAGGGATTGATCGTAGCAGATGTAAATGTGTTTAGTAGAGGGTGATTGATCGTAGCAGATGTAAATGTGTTGTGTAGAGAGGGTTTGATCGTAGCAGATGTAAATGTGTTGTGTAGAGGGGGATTGATCGTAGCAGATGTAAATGTGTTTAGTAGAGGGGGATTGATCGTAGCAGATGTAAATGTATTGTGTAGAGGGGGACTGATCGTAGCAGATGTAAATGTGTTGTGTAGAGGGGGATTGATCGTAGCAGATGTAAATGTGTTTAGTAGAGGGGGATTGATCGTAGCCGATGTAAATGTGTTTAGTAGAGGGGGATTGATCGTAGCAGATGTAAATGTGTTTGGTAGAGGGGGATTGATCGTAGCAGATGTAAATGTATTGTGTAGAGGGGGATTGATCGTAGCAGATGTAAATGTGTTTGGTAGAGAGGGATTGATCGTAGCAGATGTAAATGTGTTTAGTAGAGGGGGATTGATCGTAGCAGATGTAAATGTGTTTGGTAGAGGGGGATTGATCGTAGCAGATGTAAATGTGTTTAGTAGAGGGGGATTGATCGTAGCAGATGTAAATGTGTTTAGTAGAGGGGGATTGATCGTAGCAGATGTAAATGTATTGTGTAGAGAGGGATTGATCGTAGCAGATGTAAATGTGTTTAGTAGAGGGGGATTGATCGTAGCAGATGTAAATGTGTTGTGTAGAGGGGGATTGATCGTAGCAGATGTAAATGTGTTTAGTAGAGGGGGATTGATCGTAGCAGATGTAAATGTGTTTAGTAGAGGGGGATTGATCGTAGCAGATGTAAATGTATTGTGTAGAGGGGGATTGATCGTAGCAGATGTAAATGTGTTGTGTAGAGGGGGATTGATCGTAGCAGATGTACATGTGTTTAGTAGAGGGGGATTGATCGTAGCAGATGTAAATGTATTGTGTAGAGGGGGATTGATCGTAGCAGATGTAAATGTGTTGTGTAGAGGGGGATTGATCGTAGCAGATGTAAATGTGTTTAGTAGAGGGGGATTGATCGTAGCAGATGTAAATGTGTTTAGTAGAGGGGGATTGATCGTAGCAGATGTAAATGTGTTGTGTAGAGGGGGATTGATCGTAGCAGATGTAAATGTGTTTAGTAGAGGGGGATTGATCGTAGCAGATGTAAATGTGTTTGGTAGAGAGGGATTGATCGTAGCAGATGTAAATGTGTTTGGTAGAGAGGGATTGATCGTAGCAGATGTAAATGTGTTTGGTAGAGAGGGATTGATCGTAGCAGATGTAAATGTGTTTAGTAGAGGGTGATTGATCGTAGCAGATGTAAATGTGTTGTGTAGAGAGGGTTTGATCGTAGCAGATGTAAATGTGTTTAGTAGAGGGGGATTGATCGTAGCAGATGTAAATGTGTTTGGTAGAGAGGGATTGATCGTAGCAGATGTAAATGTGTTTAGTAGAGGGTGATTGATCGTAGCAGATGTAAATGTGTTGTGTAGAGAGGGATTGATCGTAGCAGATGTAAATGTGTTTAGTAGAGGGGGATTGATCGTAGCAGATGTAAATGTGTTTGGTAGAGGGGGATTGATCGTAGCAGATGTTAATGTGTTTGGTAGAGGGGGATTGATCATAGCAGATGTAAATGTGTTTGATAGAGGGGGATTGATCGTAGCAGATGTAAATGTGTTTAGTAGAGGGGGATTGATCGTAGCAGATGTAAATGTATTGTGTACAGGGGGATTGATCGTAGCAGATGTAAATGTGTTGAGTAGAGGGGGATTGATCGTAGCAGATGTAAATGTGTTTAGTAGAGGGGGATTGATCGTAGCAGATGTAAATGTGTTTAGTAGAGGGGGATTGATCGTAGCAGATGTAAATGTGTTGTGTAGAGGGGGATTGATCGTAGCAGATGTAAATGTGTTTAGTAGAGGGGGCTTGATCGTAGCAGATGTAAATGTGTTTGGTAGAGAGGGATTGATCGTAGCAGATGTAAATGTGTTTGGTAGAGAGGGATTGATCGTAGCAGATGTAAATGTGTTTGGTAGAGAGGGATTGATCGTAGCAGATGTAAATGTGTTTAGTAGAGGGTGATTGATCGTAGCAGATGTAAATGTGTTGTGTAGAGAGGGTTTGATCGTAGCAGATGTAAATGTGTTGTGTAGAGGGGGATTGATCGTAGCAGATGTAAATGTGTTTAGTAGAGGGGGATTGATCGTAGCAGATGTAAATGTATTGTGTAGAGGGGGACTGATCGTAGCAGATGTAAATGTGTTGTGTAGAGGGGGATTGATCGTAGCAGATGTAAATGTGTTTAGTAGAGGGGGATTGATCGTAGCCGATGTAAATGTGTTTAGTAGAGGGGGATTGATCGTAGCAGATGTAAATGTGTTTGGTAGAGGGGGATTGATCGTAGCAGATGTAAATGTATTGTGTAGAGGGGGATTGATCGTAGCAGATGTAAATGTGTTTGGTAGAGAGGGATTGATCGTAGCAGATGTAAATGTGTTTAGTAGAGGGGGATTGATCGTAGCAGATGTAAATGTGTTTGGTAGAGGGGGATTGATCGTAGCAGATGTAAATGTGTTTAGTAGAGGGGGATTGATCGTAGCAGATGTAAATGTGTTTAGTAGAGGGGGATTGATCGTAGCAGATGTAAATGTATTGTGTAGAGAGGGATTGATCGTAGCAGATGTAAATGTGTTTAGTAGAGGGGGATTGATCGTAGCAGATGTAAATGTGTTGTGTAGAGGGGGATTGATCGTAGCAGATGTAAATGTGTTTAGTAGAGGGGGATTGATCGTAGCAGATGTAAATGTGTTTAGTAGAGGGGGATTGATCGTAGCAGATGTAAATGTATTGTGTAGAGGGGGATTGATCGTAGCAGATGTAAATGTGTTGTGTAGAGGGGGATTGATCGTAGCAGATTTACATGTGTTTAGTAGAGGGGGATTGATCGTAGCAGATGTAAATGTATTGTGTAGAGGGGGATT
This sequence comes from Oncorhynchus mykiss, assembly GCF_057628025.1. Lineage (NCBI taxonomy): Eukaryota > Metazoa > Chordata > Actinopteri > Salmoniformes > Salmonidae > Oncorhynchus > Oncorhynchus mykiss. The sequence continues at coordinate 44,267,835 of NC_143048.1, forward strand.
GATCGTAGCAGATGTAAATGTGTTTAGTAGAGGGGGATTGATCGTAGCAGATGTAAATGTGTTTAGTAGAGGGGGATTGATCGTAGCAGATGTAAATGTGTTGTGTAGAGGGGGATTGATCGTAGCAGATGTAAATGTGTTTAGTAGAGGGGGATTGATCGTAGCAGATGTAAATGTGTTTGGTAGAGAGGGATTGATCGTAGCAGATGTAAATGTGTTTGGTAGAGAGGGATTGATCGTAGCAGATGTAAATGTGTTTGGTAGAGAGGGATTGATCGTAGCAGATGTAAATGTGTTTAGTAGAGGGTGATTGATCGTAGCAGATGTAAATGTGTTGTGTAGAGAGGGTTTGATCGTAGCAGATGTAAATGTGTTTAGTAGAGGGGGATTGATCGTAGCAGATGTAAATGTGTTTGGTAGAGAGGGATTGATCGTAGCAGATGTAAATGTGTTTAGTAGAGGGTGATTGATCGTAGCAGATGTAAATGTGTTGTGTAGAGAGGGATTGATCGTAGCAGATGTAAATGTGTTTAGTAGAGGGGGATTGATCGTAGCAGATGTAAATGTGTTTGGTAGAGGGGGATTGATCGTAGCAGATGTAAATGTGTTTGGTAGAGGGGGATTGATCGTAGCAGATGTAAATGTATTGTGTAGAGGGGGATTGATCGTAGCAGATGTAAATGTGTTTAGTAGAGGGGGATTGATCGTAGCAGATGTAAATGTATTGTGTAGAGGGGGATTGATCGTAGCAGATGTAAATGTGTTGTGTAGAGGGGGATTGATCGTAGCAGATGTAAATGTGTTTAGTAGAGGGGGATTGATCGTAGCAGATGTAAATGTGTTTAGTAGAGGGGGATTGATCGTAGCAGATGTAAATGTATTGTGTAGAGGGGGATTGATCGTAGCAGATGTAAATGTGTTTAGTAGAGGGGGATTGATCGTAGCAGATGTAAATGTGTTTGGTAGAGAGGGATTGATCGTAGCAGATGTAAATGTGTTTGGTAGAGAGGGATTGATCGTAGCAGATGTAAATGTGTTTAGTAGAGGGTGATTGATCGTAGCAGATGTAAATGTGATGTGTAGAGAGGGTTTGATCGTAGCAGATGTAAATGTGTTTAGTAGAGGGGGATTGATCGTAGCAGATGTAAATGTGTTTGGTAGAGAGGGATTGATCGTAGCAGATGTAAATGTGTTTAGTAGAGGGTGATTGATCGTAGCAGATGTAAATGTGTTGTGTAGAGAGGGATTGATCGTAGCAGATGTAAATGTGTTTAGTAGAGGGGGATTGATCGTAGCAGATGTAAATGTGTTTGGTAGAGGGGGATTGATCGTAGCAGATGTAAATGTGTTTGGTAGAGGGGGATTGATCGTAGCAGATGTAAATGTATTGTGTAGAGGGGGATTGATCGTAGCAGATGTAAATGTGTTTAGTAGAGGGGGATTGATCGTAGCAGATGTAAATGTATTGTGTAGAGGGGGATTGATCGTAGCAGATGTAAATGTGTTGTGTAGAGGGGGATTGATCGTAGCAGATGTAAATGTGTTTAGTAGAGGGGGATTGATCGTAGCAGATGTAAATGTGTTTAGTAGAGGGGGATTGATCGTAGCAGATGTAAATGTATTGTGTAGAGGGGGATTGATCGTAGCAGATGTAAATTTGTTTGGTAGAGAGGGATTGATCGTAGCAGATGTAAATGTGTTTAGTAGAGGGGGATTGATCGTAGCAGATGTAAATGTGTTTGGTAGAGGGGGATTGATCGTAGCAGATGTAAATGTGTTTAGTAGAGGGGGATTGATCGTAGCAGATGTAAATGTATTGTGTAGAGGGGGATTGATCGTAGCAGATGTAAATGTTTTTAGTAGAGGGGGATTGATCGTAGCAGATGTAAATGTGTTTAGTAGAGGGGGATTGATCGTAGCAGATGTAAATGTGTTTAGTAGAGGGGGATTGATCGTAGCAGATGTAAATGTATTGTGTAGAGGGGGATTGATCGTAGCAGATGTAAATGTTTTTAGTAGAGGGGGATTGATCGTAGCAGATGTAAATGTGTTTAGTAGAGGGGGATTGATCATAGCAGATGTAAATGTGTTGTGTAGAGGGGGATTGATCGTAGCAGATGTAAATGTGTTTGGTAGAGGGGGATTGATCATAGCAGATGTAAATGTGTTTGGTAGAAGGGGATTGATCGTAGCAGATGTAAATGTGTTTGGTAGAGGGGGTTTGATCGTAGCAGATGTAAATGTGTTGTGTAGAGGGGGTTTGATCGTAGCAGATGTAAATGTGTTTAGTAGAAGGGTATTGATCGTAGCAGATGTAAATGTGTTGTGTAGAGGGGGATTGATCGTAGCAGATGTAAATGTGTTTGGTAGAAGGGGATTGATCGTAGCAGATGTAAATATGTTTAGTAGAGGGGGTTTGATCGTAGCAGATGTAAATGTGTTTGGTAGAGGTGGATTGATCGTAGCAGATGTAAATGTTTTTGGTAGAGGGGGATTGATCGTAGCAGATGTAAATGTGTTTAGTAGAGGGGGTTTGATCGTAGCAGATGTAAATGTATTGTGTAGAGGGGGATTGATCATAGCAGATGTAAATGTGTTTGGTAGAGGGGGATTGATCATAGCAGATATAAATGTGTTTGGTAGAAGGGGATTGATCGTAGCAGATGTAAATGTGTTTAGTAGAGGGGGTTTGATCGTAGCAGATGTAAATGTGTTTAGTAGAGGGGGATTGATCGTAGCAGATGTAAATGTGTTTGGTAGAGGGGGATTGATCGTAGCAGATGTAAATGTGTTTGGTAGAGGGGGATTGATCGTAGCAGATGTAAATGTATTGTGTAGAGGGGGATTGATCGTAGCAGATGTAAATGTGTTTAGTAGAGGGGGATTGATCGTAGCAGATGTAAATGTATTGTGTAGAGGGGGATTGATCGTAGCAGATGTAAATGTGTTGTGTAGAGGGGGATTGATCGTAGCAGATGTAAATGTGTTTAGTAGAGGGGGATTGATCGTAGCAGATGTAAATGTGTTTAGTAGAGGGGGATTGATCGTAGCAGATGTAAATGTATTGTGTAGAGGGGGATTGATCGTAGCAGATGTAAATGTGTTTAGTAGAGGGGGATTGATCGTAGCAGATGTAAATGTGTTTGGTAGAGAGGGATTGATCGTAGCAGATGTAAATGTGTTTGGTAGAGAGGGATTGATCGTAGCAGATGTAAATGTGTTTGGTAGAGAGGGATTGATCGTAGCAGATGTAAATGTGTTTAGTAGAGGGTGATTGATCGTAGCAGATGTAAATGTGATGTGTAGAGAGGGTTTGATCGTAGCAGATGTAAATGTGTTTGGTAGAGGGGGATTGATCGTAGCAGATGTAAATGTGTTGTGTAGAGGGGGATTGATCGTAGCAGATGTAAATGTGTTTAGTAGAGGGGGATTGATCATAGCAGATGTAAATGTGTTTGGTAGAGGGTGATTGATCGTAGCAGATGTAAATGTGTTTGGTAGAGGGGGATTGATCGTAGCAGATGTAAATGTGTTTAGTAGAGGGGGATTGATCGTAGCAGATGTAAATGTGTTTAGTAGAGGGGGTTTGATCGTAGCAGATGTAAATGTATTGTGTAGAGGGGGATTGATCATAGCAGATGTAAATGTGTTTGGTAGAGGGGGATTGATCATAGCAGATATAAATGTGTTTGGTAGAAGGGGATTGATCGTAGCAGATGTAAATGTGTTTAGTAGAGGGGGTTTGATCGTAGCAGATGTAAATGTGTTTGGTAGAGGGGGATTGATCGTAGCAGATGTAAATGTGTTTAGTAGAGGGGGATTGATCGTAGCAGATGTAAATGTATTGTGTAGAGGGGGATTGATCGTAGCAGATGTAAATGTATTGTGTAGAGGGGGATTGATCGTAGCAGATGTAAATGTGTTTAGTAGAGGGGGATTGATCGTAGCAGATGTAAATGTGTTTGGTAGAGGGGGATTGATCGTAGCAGATGTAAATGTGTTTAGTAGAGGGGGATTGATCGTAGCAGATGTAAATGTATTGTGTAGAGGGGGATTGATCGTAGCAGATGTAAATGTTTTTAGTAGAGGGGGATTGATCGTAGCAGATGTAAATGTGTTTAGTAGAGGGGGATTGATCATAGCAGATGTAAATGTGTTGTGTAGAGGGGGATTGATCGTAGCAGATGTAAATGTGTTTGGTAGAGGGGGATTGATCATAGCAGATGTAAATGTGTTTGGTAGAAGGGGATTGATCGTAGCAGATGTAAATGTGTTTGGTAGAGGGGGTTTGATCGTAGCAGATGTAAATGTGTTGTGTAGAGGGGGTTTGATCGTAGCAGATGTAAATGTGTTTAGTAGAGGGGTATTGATCGTAGCAGATGTAAATGTGTTGTGTAGAGGGGGATTGATCGTAGCAGATGTAAATGTGTTTGGTAGAAGGGGATTGATCGTAGCAGATGTAAATATGTTTAGTAGAGGGGGTTTGATCGTAGCAGATGTAAATGTGTTTGGTAGAGGTGGATTGATCGTAGCAGATGTAAATGTTTTTGGTAGAGGGGGATTGATCGTAGCAGATGTAAATGTGTTTAGTAGAGGGGGTTTGATCGTAGCAGATGTAAATGTATTGTGTAGAGGGGGATTGATCATAGCAGATGTAAATGTGTTTGGTAGAGGGGGATTGATCATAGCAGATATAAATGTGTTTGGTAGAAGGGGATTGATCGTAGCAGATGTAAATGTGTTTAGTAGAGGGGGTTTGATCGTAGCAGATGTAAATGTGTTTAGTAGAGGTGGATTGATCGTAGCAGATGTAAATGTGTTTGGTAGAGGGGGATTGATCATAGCAGATGTAAATGTATTGTGTAGAGGGGGATTGATCATAGCAGATGTAAATGTGTTTGGTAGAGGGGGATTGATCATAGCAGATATAAATGTGTTTGGTAGAAGGGGATTGATCGTAGCAGATGTAAATGTGTTTAGTAGAGGGGGTTTGATCGTAGCAGATGTAAATGTGTTTAGTAGAGGTGGATTGATCGTAGCAGATGTAAATGTGTTTGGTAGAGGGGGATTGATCGTAGCAGATGTAAATGTGTTTGGTAGAGGGGGTTTGATCGTAGCAGATGTAAATGTGTTTGGTAGAGGGGGATTGATCGTAGCAGATGTAAATGTGTTTAGTAGAGGGGGATTGATCGTAGCAGATGTAAATGTGTTGTGTAGAGGGGGATTGATCGTAGCAGATGTAAATGTGTTTGGTAGAGGGGGATTGATCGTAGCAGATGTAAATGTGTTTAGTAGAGGGGGATTGATCGTAGCAGATGTAAATGTATTGTGTAGAGGGGGATTGATCGTAGCAGATGTAAATGTGTTGTGTAGAGGGGGATTGATCGTAGCAGATGTAAATGTGTTTAGTAGAGGGGGATTGATCATAGCAGATGTAAATGTGTTTGGTAGAGGGGGATTGATCGTAGCAGATGTAAATGTGTTTGGTAGAGGGGGATTGATCGTAGCAGATGTAAATGTGTTGTGTAGAGGGGGATTGATCGTAGCAGATGTAAATGTGTTTAGTAGAGGGGGATTGATCATAGCAGATGTAAATGTGTTTGGTAGAGGGTGATTGATCGTAGCAGATGTAAATGTGTTTGGTAGAGGGGGATTGATCGTAGCAGATGTAAATGTGTTTAGTAGAGGGGGATTGATCGTAGCAGATGTAAATGTGTTTAGTAGAGGGGGTTTGATCGTAGCAGATGTAAATGTATTGTGTAGAGGGGGATTGATCATAGCAGATGTAAATGTGTTTGGTAGAGGGGGATTGATCATAGCAGATATAAATGTGTTTGGTAGAAGGGGATTGATCGTAGCAGATGTAAATGTGTTTAGTAGAGGGGGTTTGATCGTAGCAGATGTAAATGTGTTTAGTAGAGGTGGATTGATCGTAGCAGATGTAAATGTGTTTGGTAGAGGGGGATTGATCGTAGCAGATGTAAATGTGTTTGGTAGAGGGGGTTTGATCGTAGCAGATGTAAATGTGTTTGGTAGAGGGGGATTGATCGTAGCAGATGTAAATGTGTTTAGTAGAGGGGGATTGATCGTAGCAGATGTAAATGTGTTGTGTAGAGGGGGATTGATCGTAGCAGATGTAAATGTGTTTGGTAGAGGGGGATTGATCGTAGCAGATGTAAATGTGTTTAGTAGAGGGGGATTGATCGTAGCAGATGTAAATGTATTGTGTAGAGGGGGATTGATCGTAGCAGATGTAAATGTGTTGTGTAGAGGGGGATTGATCGTAGCAGATGTAAATGTGTTTAGTAGAGGGGGATTGATCATAGCAGATGTAAATGTGTTTGGTAGAGGGGGATTGATCGTAGCAGATGTAAATGTGTTTGGTAGAGGGGGATTGATCGTAGCAGATGTAAATGTGTTGTGTAGAGGGGGATTGATCGTAGCAGATGTAAATGTGTTTAGTAGAGGGGGATTGATCATAGCAGATGTAAATGTGTTTGGTAGAGGGGGATTGATCGTAGCAGATGTAAATGTGTTTGGTAGAGGGGGATTGATCGTAGCAGATGTAAATGTGTTGTGTAGAGGGGGATTGATCGTAGCAGATGTAAATGTGTTTAGTAGAGGGGGATTGATCATAGCGGATGTAAATGTGTTTGGTAGAGGGGGATTGATCGTAGCAGATGTAAATGTATTGTGTAGAGGGGGATTGATCGTAGCAGATGTAAATGTGTTTGGTAGAGGGGGTTTGATCGTAGCAGATGTAAATGTATTGTGTAGAGGGGGATTGATCGTAGCAGATGTAAATGTGTTTAGTAGAGGGGGTTTGATCGTAGCAGATGTAAATGTATTGTGTAGAGGGGGATTGATCGTAGCAGATGTAAATGTGTTTATTAGAGGGGGATTGATCGTAGCAGATGTAAATGTGTTTAGTAGAGGGGGTTTGATCGTAGCAGATGTAAATGTGTTTAGTAGAGGGGGATTGATCGTAGCAGATGTAAATGTGTTTAGTAGAGGGGGTTTGATCGTAGCAGATGTAAATGTGTTTGGTAGAGGGGGATTGATCGTAGCAGATGTAAATGTGTTTAGTAGAGGGGGATTGATCGTAGCAGATGTAAATGTATTGTGTAGAGGGGGATTGATCGTAGCAGATGTAAATGTGTTTAGTAGAGGGGGATTGATCGTAGCAGATGTAAATGTGTTTGGTAGAGAGGGATTGATCGTAGCAGATGTAAATGTGTTTGGTAGAGAGGGATTGATCGTAGCAGATGTAAATGTGTTTGGTAGAGAGGGATTGATCGTAGCAGATGTAAATGTGTTTGGTAGAGGGGGATTGATCGTAGCAGATGTAAATGTGTTTAGTAGAGGGGGATTGATCATAGCAGATGTAAATGTGTTTAGTAGAGGGGGATTGATCGTAGCAGATGTAAATGTGTTTGGTAGAGGGGGATTGATCGTAGCAGATGTAAATGTGTTTGGTAGAGGGGGATTGATCGTAGCAGATGTAGATGTATTGTGTAGAGGGGGATTGATCGTAGCAGATGTAAATGTGTTTGGTAGAGGGGGTTTGATCGTAGCAGATGTAAATGTATTGTGTAGAGGGGGATTGATCGTAGCAGATGTAAATGTGTTTAGTAGAGGGGGTTTGATCGTAGCAGATGTAAATGTATTGTGTAGAGGGGGATTGATCGTAGCAGATGTAAATGTGTTTATTAGAGGGGGATTGATCGTAGCAGATGTAAATGTGTTTAGTAGAGGGGGTTTGATCGTAGCAGATGTAAATGTGTTTAGTAGAGGGGGATTGATCGTAGCAGATGTAAATGTGTTTAGTAGAGGGGGTTTGATCGTAGCAGATGTAAATGTGTTTGGTAGAGGGGGATTGATCGTAGCAGATGTAAATGTGTTTAGTAGAGGGGGATTGATCGTAGCAGATGTAAATGTGTTTGGTAGAGAGGGATTGATCGTAGCAGATGTAAATGTGTTTGGTAGAGAGGGATTGATCGTAGCAGATGTAAATGTGTTTGGTAGAGAGGGATTGATCGTAGCAGATGTAAATGTGTTTGGTAGAGGGGGATTGATCGTAGCAGATGTAAATGTGTTTAGTAGAGGGGGATTGATCGTAGCAGATGTAAATGTGTTTGGTAGAGGGGGATTGATCGTAGCAGATGTAAATGTGTTTGGTAGAGAGGGGTTGATCGTAGCAGATGTAAATGTGTTTAGTAGAGGGGGATTGATCGTAGCAGATGTAAGTGTGTTTGGTAGAGGGGGTTTGATCGTAGCAGATGTAAATGTGTTTGGTAGAGGGGGATTGATCGTAGCAGATGTAAATGTGTTTAGTAGAGGGGGATTGATCGTAGCAGATGTAAATGTGTTTGGTAGAGAGGGATTGATCGTAGCAGATGTAAATGTGTTTGGTAGAGAGGGATTGATCGTAGCAGATGTAAATGTGTTTGGTAGAGAGGGATTGATCGTAGCAGATGTAAATGTGTTTGGTAGAGGGGGATTGATCGTAGCAGATGTAAATGTGTTTAGTAGAGGGGGATTGATCGTAGCAGATGTAAATGTGTTTGGTAGAGGGGGATTGATCGTAGCAGATGTAAATGTGTTTGGTAGAGAGGGGTTGATCGTAGCAGATGTAAATGTGTTTAGTAGAGGGGGATTGATCGTAGCAGATGTAAGTGTGTTTGGTAGAGGGGGATTGATCGTAGCAGATGTAAATGTGTTTGGTAGAGAGGGATTGATCGTAGCAGATGTAAATGTGTTTGGTAGAGGGGGATTGATCGTAGCAGATGTAAATGTATTGTGTAGAGGGGGATTGATCGTAGCAGATGTAAATGTGTTTAGTAGAGGGGGATTGATCGTAGCAGATGTAAATGTGTTTGGTAGAGGGGGATTGATCGTAGCAGATGTAAATGTGTTTGGTAGAGGGGGATTGATCGTAGCAGATGTAAATGTGTTTAGTAGAGGGGGATTGATCGTAGCAGATGTAAATGTGTTGTGTAGAGGGGGATTGATCGTAGCAGATGTAAATGTGTTTGGTAGAGGGGGATTGATCGTAGCAGATGTAAATGTGTTTAGTAGAGGGGGATTGATCGTAGCAGATGTAAATGTATTGTGTAGAGGGGGATTGATCGTAGCAGATGTAAATGTGTTGTGTAGAGGGGGATTGATCGTAGCAGATGTAAATGTGTTTAGTAGAGGGGAATTGATCATAGCAGATGTAAATGTGTTTGGTAGAGGGGGATTGATCGTAGCAGATGTAAATGTGTTTGGTAGAGGGGGATTGATCGTAGCAGATGTAAATGTGTTGTGTAGAGGGGGATTGATCGTAGCAGATGTAAATGTGTTTAGTAGAGGGGGATTGATCATAGCGGATGTAAATGTGTTTGGTAGAGGGGGATTGATCGTAGCAGATGTAGATGTATTGTGTAGAGGGGGATTGATCGTAGCAGATGTAAATGTGTTTGGTAGAGGGGGTTTGATCGTAGCAGATGTAAATGTATTGTGTAGAGGGGGATTGATCGTAGCAGATGTAAATGTGTTTAGTAGAGGGGGTTTGATCGTAGCAGATGTAAATGTATTGTGTAGAGGGGGATTGATCGTAGCAGATGTAAATGTGTTTATTAGAGGGGGATTGATCGTAGCAGATGTAAATGTGTTTAGTAGAGGGGGTTTGATCGTAGCAGATGTAAATGTGTTTAGTAGAGGGGGATTGATCGTAGCAGATGTAAATGTGTTTAGTAGAGGGGGTTTGATCGTAGCAGATGTAAATGTGTTTGGTAGAGGGGGATTGATCGTAGCAGATGTAAATGTGTTTAGTAGAGGGGGATTGATCGTAGCAGATGTAAATGTGTTTGGTAGAGAGGGATTGATCGTAGCAGATGTAAATGTGTTTGGTAGAGAGGGATTGATCGTAGCAGATGTAAATGTGTTTGGTGGAGAGGGATTGATCGTAGCAGATGTAAATGTGTTTGGTAGAGGGGGATTGATCGTAGCAGATGTAAATGTGTTTAGTAGAGGGGGATTGATCGTAGCAGATGTAAATGTGTTTGGTAGAGGGGGATTGATCGTAGCAGATGTAAATGTGTTTGGTAGAGAGGGGTTGATCGTAGCAGATGTAAATGTGTTTAGTAGAGGGGGATTGATCGTAGCAGATGTAAGTGTGTTTGGTAGAGGGGGATTGATCGTAGCAGATGTAAATGTGTTTGGTAGAGAGGGATTGATCGTAGCAGATGTAAATGTGTTTGGTAGAGGGGGATTGATCGTAGCAGATGTAAATGTATTGTGTAGAGGGGGATTGATCGTAGCAGATGTAAATGTGTTTAGTAGAGGGGGATTGATCGTAGCAGATGTAAATGTGTTTGGTAGAGGGGGATTGATCGTAGCAGATGTAAATGTGTTTAGTAGAGGGGGATTGATCGTAGCAGATGTAAATGTGTTTGGTAGAGGGGGATTGATCGTAGCAGATGTAAATGTGTTTGGTAGAGGGGGATTGATCGTAGCAGATGTAAATGTGTTTGGTAGAGGGGGTTTGATCGTAGCAGATGTAAATGTGTTTGGTAGAGGGGGATTGATCGTAGCAGATGTAAATGTGTTTGGTAGAGGGGGATTGATCGTAGCAGATGTAAATGTGTTTGGTAGAGGGGGATTGATCGTAGCAGATGTAAATGTGTTTGGTAGAGGGGGATTGATCGTAGCAGATGTAAATGTGTTTGGTAGAGGGGGTTTGATCGTAGCAGATGTAAATGTGTTTGGTAGAGGGGGTTTGATCGTAGCAGATGTAAATGTGTTTGGTAGAGGGGGATTGATCGTAGCAGATGTAAATGTGTTTGGTAGAGGGGGATTGATCGTAGCAGATGTAAATGTGTTTAGTAGAGGGGGATTGATCGTAGCAGATGTAAATGTGTTTGGTAGAGGGGGATTGATCGTAGCAGATGTAAATGTGTTTGGTAGAGAGGGATTGATCGTAGCAGATGTAAATGTGTTTGGTAGAGAGGGATTGATCGTAGCAGATGTAAATGTGTTTAGTAGAGGGGGATTGATCGTAGCAGATGTAAATGTGTTTGGTAGAGGGGGATTGATCGTAGCAGATGTAAATGTGTTTGGTAGAGGGGGATTCAGCTATATTTACTATATTTATATCTGCGTCATTCAGAACATTTCAATACATTTCATTTGTATAAGTTTAGGCTGGGGGGACTCTTTGCTGTAGTCTTTAAACTTAATCCAGTCATTTCAGATCTACAGGAGTGTCTAGGGGTTGATTTGGAACATAGCCTAGCAGAGTGAGGTTCAGAGCAAGGGCACCTTGGGACCTAGCTCTCCCTCTCCCTCTCTCTCGCTCTCGCTCTCTCTCCCTCTCTAAAGTCAATACCTGACGTTTATGATCTTATCATATAACACATACTGCTATATATTCCTGAGACCCCTGCTATTTATGTTTCACCTCTCTAAAAGAAAATGTGCTTTTGGACCGTGTCTCTAAAGGCCATTGCGTGCCGCTGTGTTAGGTCCTGTTGTACCTTTAACAGGACATTCTGGGCTTTTCAACGATGTCACGTGTGGGGGTGTCACCTTGATAGTTGTTTATTTTTGGTTCTTCAAATGGCTACCACCACAAATACCATCACAATTAGCACATTTTATGGTAAGTGTGTGTAATCGTGAGAGCTTGTTTATAAATGTCCTCTGTAGTGGACATCAGGATGTTATTAAATGTCCTCTGTAGTGGACAACAGGATGTTATTAAATGTCCTCTGTAGTGGACAACAGGATGTTATTAAATGTCCTCTGTAGTGGACTACTTTAATTTATTATTTTTTAATTGGTAAGATTAGAAAACGTAGGCATGACATGCCAGCAACAGACGCTGACACTACACATCCAAGTATATCTGGCCAAATTATGAAAGACAGGAATTGTAATTTTGAATTCCATAAAGTAAGTGTGGAAGAGGTGAAAAAAAATATTATTGTCTATCAACATTGACAAGCCACTGGGGTCTAACAACTTGGGTGGAAAATGACTGAGGATAATAGCGGACGATATTACCACTCCTATTTGCCACATCTTCAATTTAAGCCTACTAGAAAGTGTGTGTCCTCAGGCATGGAGAGAAGAAAAAGTCATTCCGCCACCCAAGAATAGTAAAGCCCCCTTTACTGGCTCACGTAGCCGACCAATCATACTGTTACCAACCCCTTGTAAAGTTTTGTAAAAAAATTGTGTTTGACCAGATACATTGCTATTTTACAGTAAACAAATTGACAACTGGCATTCAGCACGCTTATAAGGAAGGAAATTCAACAAGCACAGCACTTGATGATAAAAAGATTATGGGCACTGTTTTGTTAGACTTCAGTGCAGCTTTTGACAAAATCAATCATAGTCTGATGCTGGATTATGGCTTTACATCCCCTGCTATATGGTGGATAAAGAGTTACCTGTCTAACAGAACACAGAGGGAGTTCTTTAATGGAAGCCTCTCAAACATAATCCAGGTAGAATCAGGAATTCCCCAGGGCAGCTGTCTAGGCTCCTTACTTTTTTGCAATCTTTACTAATGACATGCTTTGAGTAAAGCCAGTTTGTCTATTTATGCGGATGACTCAACACTATACACGTCAGCTACTACAGCGACTGAAATGACTGCAACACTTAACAAAGAGCTGCAGTTAGTTTCAGAATGGGTGGCAAGGAATAAGTTAGTCCTAAATAATTCAAAACCAAAAGCAATGTATTTGGGAAAAATCATTCACTAAACCATAAACCTCAACTAAATTTTGTAATAAATAATGTGGAAATTGAGCAAGGTGAGGTGACTAAACAGCTTGGAGTAACCTTGGATTGTAAACTGTTATGGTCAAAACATATTTATATAACAGTAGCTAAGATGGGGAGAAGTCTGTCCATAATAAAGAGCTGCTCTGCCTTCTTAACAACACTATCAACAAGGCAGGTCCTACAGGCCCTAGTTTCTACCTTCTTAACAACACTATCAACAAGGCAGGTCCTACAGCCCTAGTTTCTACCTTCTTAACAACACTATCAACAAGGCAGGTCCTACAGCCCTAGTTTCTACCTTCTTAACAACACTATCAACAAGGCAGGTCCTACAGGCCCTAGTTTCTACCTTCTTAACAACACTATCAACAAGGCAGGTCCTACAGCCCTAGTTTCTACCTTCTTAACAACACTATCAACAAGGCAGGTCCTACAGCCCTAGTTTCTACCTTCTTAACAACACTATCAACAAGGCAGGTCCTACAGGCCCTAGTTTCTACCTTCTTAACAACACTATCAACAAGGCAGGTCCTACAGCCCTAGTTTCTACCTTCTTAACAACACTATCAACAAGGCAGGTCCTACAGGCCCTAGTTTCTACCTTACCAACACTGTCAACAAGGCAGGTCCTACAGGCCCTAGTTTCTACCTTCTTAACAACACTATCAACAAGGCAGGTCCTACAGCCCTAGTTTCTACCTTCTTAACAACACTATCAACAAGGCAGATCCTACAGGCCCTAGTTTCTACCTTCTTAACACTATCAACAAGGCAGGTCCTACAGCCCTAGTTTCTACCTTCTTAACAGCACTATCAACAAGGCAGGTACTACAGATTCTAGTTTTGTCGCACCTGGACTACTGTTCAGTCGTGTGGTCAGGTGCCACAAAGAGGGACTTAGGAAATTGCAATTGGCTCAGAACCGGGCAGCACGGCTGGCCCATATATGTACACAGAGAGCAAACATTAATCATATGCATGTCAATCTCTACCCCACAAGACATGCCACCAGAGGTCTCTTCACAGTCCCCAAGTCCAGAATAGATTACGGGAAATGCGCAGTACTACATAGAGCCGTGACTACATGGAACTCTATTCCACAGTACTACATAGAGCCATGACTACATGGAACTCTATTCCACAGTACTACATAGAGACATGACTACATGGAACTCTATTCCACAGTACTACATAGAGCCATGACTACATGGAACTCTATTCCACAGTACTACATAGAGCCATGACTACATGGAACTCTATTCCACAGTACTGCATAGAGACATGACTACATGGAACTCTATTCCACATCAAGTAACCCATGCAAGCAGTACAATTTGATTTAAAAAAACAGATTAAACACACCTTATGGAACAGCGGGGACTGTGAAGCAACACAAACATAGGCACAGACACATGCATACACATGATAAACATTATTATTGCACACAGAGTGAGCCCATGCAACTTATTATGTGACTTGTTAATTAATTAATTAAGTTTTACTCCTGAACTTATTTAGGATTGCCATAACAAGGGGTTGAATACTTATTGACTCAAGACATTTCAGATAGATCATATATAATTATAATAAGATCTATAATAGTGTCTATAATTATATTATGATCTATACACTATAATATGATCTATAATAATGTCTTTAACTACAATTATCTATAACTATAATATGATCTATTACTATAATATGATCTATAATATGATCTATAACTATAATATGATTATAATATGATCTATAATTATAAAATTATCTATAACTATAATATGATCTATAACTATAATATGATCTATACACTATACAATTATCTATAACTATAATATGATCTATAATAATGTATTTAACTACAATTATCTATAACTATAATATGATCTATACACTATACAATTATCTATAACTATAATATGATCTATAATAATGTCTTTAACTACAATTATCTATAACTATAATATGATATATACACTATACAATTATCTATAACTATAATATGATCTATACACTATACAATTATCTATAACTATAATATGATCTATACACTATAAATGATCTATACACTATACAATTATCTATAACTATAATATGATCTATACACTATACAATTATCTATAACTATAATATGATCTATAATAATGTCTTTAACTACAAATATCTATAACTATAATATGATCTATAATAATGTCTATAACTATAATATGATCTATAACTATATTATGATCTATAATTATAATATGATTTATAATATGATCTAATACTATAATATGATATATAACTATTATATTATCTATAACTATAAAATTATCTATAATTATAATATGATCTATAATAATGTCTATAACTATAATATGATCTATACACTATAATATGATCTATAATTATAATATGATCTATAATTATAATATGATCTAATACTATAATATGATCTATAACTATTATATTATCTATAACTATAAAATTATCTATAATTATAATATGATCTATAATAATGTCTATAACTATAATATGATCTATACACTAAAATTATCTATAACTATAATATGATCTATAACTATAATATGATCTATAACAATAATATGATCTATAACTATAATATGATCTATCACTATAATATGATCTATAACAATAATATGATCTATAACTATAATATGATCTATCACTATAATATGATCTATAACAATAATATGATCTATAACTATAATATGATCTATAACTATAATATGATCTATAATTATAATATGATCTATAATATGATCTATAACTATAATATGATCTATAATATGATCTATAATATGATCTATAATATGATCTATAATATGATCTATAATATGATCTATAACTATAATATGATCTATAACTATAATATGATCTATAATATGATCTATAACTATAATATGATCTATAATATGATCTATAATATAATATGATCTATAATTATAATATGATCTATAATATGATCTATAACTATAATATGATCTATAATATGATCTATAATATGATCTATAATATGATCTATAACTATAATATGATCTATAACTATAATATGATCTATAACTATAATATGATCTATAATATGATCTATAATATGATCTATAATATGATCTATAACTATAATATGATCTATAACTATAATATGATCTATAACTATAATATGATCTATAATATGATCTATAATATGATCTATAATATGATCTATAACTATAATATGATCTATAACTATAATATGATCTATAACTATAATATGATCTATAACTATAATATGATCTATAATATGATCTATAATATGATCTATAATATGATCTATCACTATAATATGATCTATAACTATAATATGATCTATAACTATAATATGATCTATAATATGATCTATAATATGATCTATAATATGATCTATAACTATAATATGATCTATAACTATAATATGATCTATAATTATAATATGATCTATAATATGATCTATAACTATAATATGATCTATAATATGATCTATAACTATAATATGATCTATAATATGATCTATAATATGATCTATAACTATAATATGATCTATAACTATAATCTGATCTATAATATGATCAATAACTATAATATGATCTATAATATGATCTATAACTATAATATGATCTATAATATGATCTATAACTATAATATGATCTATAATATGATCTATAACTATAATATGATCTATAACTATAATATGATCTATAACTATAATATGATCTATAATATGATCTATAACTATAATATGATCTATAATATGATCTATTACTATAATATGATCTATAATATGATCTATAACTATAATATGATCTATAATATGATCTATAACTATAATATGATCTATAATATGATCTATAACTATAATATGATCTATAATATGATCTAGAACTATAATATGATCTATAATATGATCTATAACTATAATATGATCTATAATATGATCTAGAACTATAATATGATCTATAATATGATCTATAATATGATCTATTACTATAATATGATCTATAATATGATCTATAACTATAATATGATCTATAATATGATCTATAGTATGATCTATAACTATAATATGATCTATAACTATAATATGATCTATAATATGATCTATAATATGATCTATAACTATAATCTGATCTATAACTATAATATGATCTATAACTATAATATGATCTATAACTATAATATGATCTATAACTATAATATGATCTATAATATGATCTATAATATGATCTATAACTATAATCTGATCTATAACTATAATATGATCTATAATCTGATCTATAACTATAATATGATCTATAATATGATCTATAACTATAATATGATCTATAATATGATCTATAATATGATCTATAACTATAATATGATCTATAATATGATCTATAACTATAATATGATCTATAACTATAATATGATCTATAATATGATCTATAATATGATCTATAACTATAATCTGATCTATAACTATAATATGATCTATAATATGATCTATAACTATAATATGATCTATAATATGATCTATAACTATAATATGATCTATAATATGATCTATAATTATAATATGATCTATAATATGATCTATAATATGATCTATAATATGATCTATAATTATAATATGATCTATAATTATAATATGATCTATAATATGATCTATAATATGATCTATAATTATAATATGATCTATAATATGATCTATAACTATAATATGATCTATAATCTGATCTATAACTATAATATGATCTATAATATGATCTATAACTATAATATGATCTATAATATGATCTATAATATGATCTATAATATGATCTATAACTATAATATGATCTATAATTATAATATGATCTATAATATGATCTATAATATGATATATAATATGATCTAGAACTATAATATGATCTATAATATGATCTATAACTATAATATGATCTATAACTATAATATGATCTATAATATGATCTATAATTATAATATGATCTATAATATGATCTATAACTATAATATGATCTATAACTATAATATGATCTATAACTATAATATGATCTATAACTATAATATGATCTATAACAATAATATGATCTATAACTATAATATGATCTATAACTATAATATGATCTATAACTATAATATGATCTAGAACTATAATATGATCTATAATATGATCTAGAACTATAATATGATCTATAATATGATCTATAATATAATATGATCTATAATTATAATATGATCTATAATATGATCTATAACTATAATATGATCTATAATATGATCTATAATATGATCTATAATATGATCTATAATATGAACTATAATATGATCTATAACTATAATATGATCTATAATATGATCTAGAACTATAATATGATCTATAATATGATCTATAACTATAATATGATCTATAACTATAATATGATCTATAACTATAATATGATCTATAATATGATCTATAACTATAATATGATCTATAATATGATCTATAACTATAATATGATCTATAACTATAATATGATCTATAACTATAATATGATCTATAATATGATCTATAACTATAATATGATCTATAACTATAATATGATCTATAATATGATCTATAATATGATCTATAATATGATCTATCACTATAATATGATCTATAACTATAATATGATCTATAATATGATCTATAACTATAATATGATCTATAACTATAATATGATCTATAATATGATCTATAACTATAATATGATCTATAACTATAATATGATCTATAATATGATCTATAACTATAATATGATCTATAACTATAATATGATCTATAATATGATCTATAATATGATCTATAACTATAATATGATCTATAATATGATCTATAACTATAATATGATCTATAACTATAATATGATCTATAATATGATCTATAATATGATCTATAATATGATCTATAACTATAATATGATCTATAACTATAATATGATCTATAATATGATCTATAACTATAATATGATCTATAATATGATCTATAACTATAATATGATCTATAATATGATCTATAACTATAATATGATCTATAATATGATCTATAACTATAATATGATCTATAATATGATCTATAACTATAATATGATCTATAATATGATCTATATCTATAATATGATCTATAACTATAATATGATCTATAACTATAATATGATCTATAATATGATCTATAATATGATCTATAATATGATCTATAACTATAATATGATCTATAACTATAATATGATCTATAACTATAATATGATCTATAACTATAATATGATCTATAATATGATCTATAATATGATCTATAATATGATCTATCACTATAATATGATCTATAACTATAATATGATCTATAACTATAATATGATCTATAATATGATCTATAATATGATCTATAATATGATCTATAACTATAATATGATCTATAATATGATCTATAACTATAATATGATCTATAACTATAATATGATCTATAATATGATCTATAACTATAATATGATCTATAATATGATCTATAATATGATCTATAACTATAATATGATCTATAACTATAATATGATCTATAATATGATCTATAACTATAATATGATCTATAATATAATATGATCTATATTTATAATATGATCTATAATATGATCTATAATATAATATGGACATGCAGCTGGAACACCAATAGTGTAACAGTAAATGAGTGGAGAGAAATTACAATATTGCAACACAATTATAATATGAACAATGCTTAATCAGATTGTCAGTATGTGGTTTAAAATAAACCCTCTGACTAATGTTTCTTGTTCCTGTTTCCTGTTTCCCACAGTGTCTTTCTCCCGTTTTAAAGGCTTGCTCCTTGTGAAGGGAGGGCTCGTTCGAAATGTGTTTTGTCCCAAATGGCACGCTATACTTTTTACCAGGGACCATACGGTACAAGCTGGTATATGTAGTGCACTAAGTAGTGCACTATATAGGGAATAGGTGGCCATTTTGGACACAAGCCTATCCTACCGTGGCTACATTCCATTTCAAAGGCTTGCTCCTTGTGAAGGGAGGGCTCGTTCGAAATGGTTTTGTCCCAAATGGCACGCTATACTTTTTTTTACCAGGGACCATACGGTACAAGCTACACTACCTAGTGCACTACATAGGGAACAGGGGGCCATGTGGGACACAAGCCTATCCTACCGTGGCTACATTCCATTTCAAAGACTTGCACCCTGTGAAGGGGTGCTTCTAAGGGACTCATTTTAATGTGGCACATAGGCGGTAGACAGTAAGCGGAAGCTGTTTCCACCGAGGCCACATGCTGATTCTCAGGACCTTTCCTAAGTGGACTTTATTTAGTGAGAGTTTGATGCTGTTTGTCCTCCAAGATAAATCCAACCCCCCTTTGCCAAGGATCTGTTCTGTTCTGCCTCCAGCTGCTTTATAGCATAGTGCTGGCAGTCACCCTCACACACAG
Source organism: Oncorhynchus mykiss (assembly GCF_057628025.1). NCBI lineage: Eukaryota > Metazoa > Chordata > Actinopteri > Salmoniformes > Salmonidae > Oncorhynchus > Oncorhynchus mykiss. Next base: position 44,288,074 of record NC_143048.1, read on the forward strand.
AGACACAGACACACACACACACACACACACACACACCACAGGAGGGTTTTGGCACCTTAATTGGGGAGGACGGGGGCTCGTGGTAATGTCTGGAGCGAAATATGGGAAATGGTATCAAATACATCGAACACGTGGTTTGATGCCGTTGAATTCGTGCCCGTTCCAGCCGGTATTGAGAGCCGTCCTCCCCTCAGCAGCCTCCACTGACACACTCACACTGTAGATACAGCTCTGGGGAAAACAGCTCCGTGTTTTGTACACTGCATAGTTAGCTTGAGGGCAAGACATGTGTAGTACAATGTTTCTCCTGTTAATAATTCAGATATGTGCTCGTCTTTCTAATTGAATGGGTTTTAACATGTATTTTCTATACTGTTGATTAATTCAATACTATGGGATAAAGCTGAGCTCTGTTGAAGAGGCGTGAGGTTCATGGAGTCGGTGCAGTGTGTGCGTGTGCGTGTGTGTGTGTGTGCGTGCGTGCGTGCGTGTGTGTGTGCGTGCGTGTGCGCGTGTGTGTGCGTGCGTGCGTGCGTATGTGTGTGTGCGTGCGTGTGTGTGTGTGTGTGTGCGTGCGTGCGTGTGTGTGTGTGTGTGTGTGTGAGCACGAGGGTGGGTGTCTGCATTCCAGCCAGCTCACACGGCAGCCTCAGGTCTTTGGATGTTAGCCAAACATACTGTATTATGGGTCATGGACACACAAACACAGAAACCTGCACCTGTACTGGGACAACCTGCACTGGGACAACCTGTACTGGGACAACCTGCACTGGGACAACCTGCACTGGGACAACCTGTACTGGGACAACCTGCACTGGGACAACCTGCACTGGGACAACCTGCACTGGGACAACCTGTACTGGGACAACCTGCACTGGGACAACCTGTACTGGGACAACCTGCACTGGGACAACCTGTACTGGGACAACCTGCACTGGGACAACCTGCACTGGGACAACCTGTACTGGGACAACCTGCACTGGGACAACCTGCACTGGGACAACCTGCACTGGGACAACCTGTACTGGGACAACCTGCACTGGGACAACCTGCACTGGGACAACCTGCACTGGGACAACCTGTATTGGGACAACCTGCACTGGGACAACCTGCACTGGGACAACCTGCACTGGGACAACCTGCACTGGGACAACCTGTACTGGGACAACCTGTACTGGGACAACCTGCACTGGGACAACCTGCACTGGGACAACCTGTACTGGGACAACCTGCACTGGGACAACCTGTACTGGGACAACCTGCACTGGGACAACCTGCACTGGGACAACCTGTACTGGTACAACCTGCACTGGGACAACCTGCACTGGGACAACCTGCACTGGGACAACCTGCACTACGACAACCTGTCCTGGGACAACCTGTACTGGGACAACCTGCACTACAACAACCTGTACTGGGACAACCTGCACTGGGACAACCTGTACTGGGACAACCTGCACTACAACAACCTGTACTGGGACAACCTGCACTGGGACAACCTGTACTGGGACAACCTGCACTACGACAACCTGTACTGGGACAACCTGCACTACGACAACCTGTCCTGGGACAACCTGCACTACGACAACCTGTCCTGGGACAACCTGTACTGGGACAACCTGCACTACGACAACCTGTCCTGGGACAACCTGCACTACGACAACCTGTCCTGGGACAACCTGCACTACGACAACCTGTCCTGGGACAACCTGTACTGGGACAACCTGTATTGGGACCGTTTGGAGATGTGTTTGTGGTTATAGGGGGAAAGGTAGTGTGTGGTTATAGGGGGAATGAACCATTTGGGACACATATAAAGTTAACTTGTCTCATCTAGCAGCTTCACAATGGTCCACAATGTTGCTAAATTGTATGTAGATTGTGGTGTGGTGAGCTGTCAGAGCAGCTTACCGATCACTGTACCTGTACACAGTCAGTCTTTAAATAGCACACCCAACTACCTCATCCCCATATTGTTATTTATCCTCTTGCTATTTTGCAACCCAGTATCTCTACTTGCACATCCTCATCTGCACATCTTTCACTTCAGTGTTATGGCTAAATTGTAATTATTTAGCCTCTATGGCCTATGTATTTCCTTACCTCCCTAATCTTCTACATTTGCACACTGTACATAGATTTTTTTATTGTGTTATTGACTGTACGTTGTTTATGTGTAACTCTGTGTTGTTGTATGTGTCGACCTACTTTGCTTTATCTTGGCCAGGTCGCAGTTGTAAATGAGAACTTGTTCTCAACTGGCCTGCCTGGTTAAATAAAGGTGAAATATATATATTTTTTGTTAAAGTGGTGAATTGAAATATCAGACTAGCACTGCTGCTTCGTGCTGCTCCTTTCAACATACCCTGAACTTTGCATGACGGTAGGACCAAAAAAATGTATTCAAAATAGAGTCAGAAGATTTGTAAGATTGTTAATGGTAAAATTGGGACATTTTGGAGATAAGCTTTTCATCTGACAGCGACAATATGTTGAACATCCAGTCCTCCTAACAACCAGTCCTCCTCACAACCAGTCCTCCTAACAACCATTCCTCCTAACAACCAGTCCTCCTAACAACCAGTCCTCCTCACAACCAGTCCTCCTAACAACCAGTCCTCCTAACAACCAGTCCTCCTAACAACCATTCCTCCTAACAACCAGTCCTCCTAACATCCAGTCCTCCTAACGTCCAGTCCTCCTAACAACCAGTCCTCCTCACAACCAGTCCTCCTAACAACCAGTCCTCCTAACAACCAGTCCTCCTAACAACCAGTCCTCCTAACAACCAGTCCTCCTAACAACCAGTCCTCCTAACAACCAGTCCTCCTAACAACCAGTCCTCCTAACATCCAGTCCTCCTAACATCCAGTCCTCCTAACAACCAGTCCTCCTAACATCCAGTCCTCCTAACATCCAGTCCTCCTAACAACCAGTCCTCCTAACATCCAGTCCTCCTAACATCCAGTCCTCCTAACATCCAGTCCTCCTAACAACCAGTCCTCCTAACATCCAGTCCTCCTAACATCCAGTCCTCCTAACAACCAGTCCTCCTAACAACCAGTCCTCCTAACAACCAGTCCTCCTAACAACCAGTCCACCTAACAACCAGTCCTCCTAACATCCAGTCCTCCTAACAACCAGTCCTCCTAACATCCAGTCCTCCTAACAACCAGTCCTCCTAACATCCAGTCCTCCTAACATCCAGTCCTCCTAACAACCAGTCCTCCTAACAACCAGTCCTCCTAACAACCAGTCCTCCTAACAACCAGTCCACCTAACAACCAGTCCTCCTAACATCCAGTCCTCCTAACATCCAGTCCTCCTAACAACCATTCCTCCTAACAACCAGTCCTCCTAACATCCAGTCCTCCTAACAACCAGTCCTCCTAACATCCAGTCCTCCTAACATCCAGTCCTCCTAACATCCAGTCCTCCTAACATCCAGTCCTCCTAACATCCAGTCCTCCTAACATCCAGTCCTCCTAACAACCAGTCCTCCTAACATCCATCTTCAAATGTTAATATTTGGTTGCGTTGACAAACAGACACAATTTAATATCCAGTGTGTCTATACATGTATAATTTCTGTTGGATTCACATCTCCATCTCAACCCAAAAAATCTAAGTTGTAGAACGTGACAAAATCAAATCAAGTCAAACTTTAAATGCATTTAAACTTTGATTTGATTTAGTCCAATTCTTTAACTTAGATTTTAGGTTGAGATGTGAATCTAACATATTAATTATTAACTTTAAAACAACATTTGAAATCAACCAAAGCTTGAATCACTAGGTCTATATGTACTGTCCTATTTTTAGTTGAACCCTGGGTTGAACTCAAACAATAACTGTTGATGACAACGTCACGTTTGTCGTAAGAATTACCGGACCAAGATGCAGCGTGATCTGGTTTCCACATGGTTATTAACTGAAACGCACAAAAACAATCAAGAATAAACGAAACGTGAAGACAATGAAGTGCTCACGGGCAACGACACAATAACAAGATCCCACAAACACAGGTGGGAAAAATAACTACTTAAATATGATCCCCAATTAGAGACAACGATTACCAGCTGCCTCTAATTGGGAATCATACAAAATCACTAATATAGAAAAAGAAACTAGAACACAACATAGACATAGATATACTAGATCACCCCCTAGTCACGCCCTGACCAACTACACCATAGAGAAACAATGGCTCTCTATGGTCAGGGCGTGACCGACGCAAATATTACATACGCAGAAATAATATAATTGATGATACACTGTGTAACTTCTAGAGTATGGTTACATTTAATTTGCTTTGTTAAAACCTATCCTTTGGAATGACGTTGACAGCAACAGTGAATGGAGAGATCTCTCAAGAATCCTTCTCCCAATAACACAATGGCTAAGCTGGGCTTGGTTAAAACCCTGGATGGGAGACCAAGGGATAGCTGTAAATAAATCAATTCTCCAGTAGGAGATGCTGCCCGGCCTATTGTTGTTGTTGTTGTTGTTTTTTGATAGCGGATATAACGTTGAAGATCTGACGTTGTTTCAAAGTTACAAATTCAACGTATTTTATACAAGGTTTGTCCATGTTTAAAATTGGTTACCATGATGACATTATACTGTGGTTGAAATAACACCCTCAAAACAACAGTTGTAGACAGTTGATGACTTTCGTTTATTTTCCACGTAGATTCCGTGTCACAATACGTTGAAACAACGTCGATTCAACCGGCTTGTGCCCAGTGTTTTTTTTTCTTCTGTTGCTATGGCAACTCATTACCCCTACTGACCTTGGCATGTACACACACAAACACTCTACACAATGCCAGAATGCATGACTAAAGATGGTTCTTCATCACAACACAACAGACATCACATCATCCCTGCAGTCAACAGTCAACACTTTACATTGGTAGTGGTAACTCTCTCCTCCTCTCTCTCGCCATCTCTCTGTCTCCCTCTCTCTCTCTCTCTCTCTCTCTCTCTGTCTCTTGTCTCTCTGTCTCTCAGTCTGTCGTCTCTCTTTCTGTTTCTCTGTTTCTCCGTCTCTCTCTCTCTCTCTCCCTCTCTCTCTCTCTCTCTCTCTCTCTCTCTCTCTCTCGTCTCTGTTTCTCCATCTCTCCCTCTCTTTCTGTCTCTCTCTCTGTCTCTCTTTGTCTCTCTGTCCCTTGCTCTCTGTCTCTCTGTCTCTGTCTCTCTGTTGCTTGCTCTCTGTCTCTCTGTCTCTCTCGCCATCTCTCTGTCTCCCTCTCTCTCTCTCTCTCTCTCTCTCTGTCTCTTGTCTCTCTGTCTCTCAGTCTGTCGTCTCTCTTTCTGTTTCTCTGTTTCTCCGTCTCTCTCTCTCTCTCTCTCTCTCCCTCTCTCTCTCTCTCTCTCTCTCTCTCTCTCTCTCGTCTCTGTTTCTCCATCTCTCCCTCTCTTTCTGTCTCTCTCTCTGTCTCTCTTTGTCTCTCTGTCCCTTGCTCTCTGTCTCTCTGTCTCTGTCTCTCTGTTGCTTGCTCTCTGTCTCTCTGTCTCTGTCTCTCTGTCCCTTGCTCTCTGTCTCTCTGTCCCTCTCTCTCGGTCTCTCTGTCTCTCTGTCCGTCCGTCTCTCTCTGTCTCTCTTTCTTTCTCTCTCTCTCTCTCTCTCTCTCTCTCTCTCTCGGTCTCTCTGTCTCTCTGTCCGTCCATCCCTCTGTCCGTCCGTCTCTCTCTGTCTCTCCGTTTCTCTCTCTCTCTTATACAGTGGCAAGAAAAAGTAAGCGAACCATTTGGAATTACCTGGATTTCTGCATAAATCTGTCATCAAATATTATCTGATCTTTATCTAAGTCACAACAATAGACAACCATAGTCTGCTTAAACTAATAACACACAAATTATTGTATTTTTCTTGTCTATATTGTCACAGTGTTCATTGATTCTGCAGTCCTCCTGCCCTTTTAAATACCCTCCACTTTACCATCAGGCAGCTGGGAGACAATACCTTTTAAATACCCTCCACTTTACCATCAGGCAGCTGGGAGACAATACCTTTTAAATACCCTCCACTTTACCATCAGGCAGCTGGGAGACAATACCTTTTAAATAGCCTCCACTTTACCATCAGGCAGCTGGGAGACAATACCTTTTAAATACCCTCCACTTTACCATCAGGCAGCTGGGAGACAATACCTTCTAAATACCCTCCACTTTACCATCAGGCAGCTGGGAGGCAATACCTTTTAAATACCCTCCACTTTACCATCAGGCAGCTGGGAGACAATACCTTTTAAATACCCTCCACTTTACCATCAGGCAGCTGGGAGACAATACTTTTTAAATAGCCTCCACTTTACCATCAGGCAGCTGGGAGACAATACCTTTTAAATACCCTCCACTTTACCATCAGGCAGCTGGGAGACAATACCTTTTAAATACCCTCCACTTTACCATCAGGCAGCTGGCAGCTGGGAGACAATACCTTTTAAATACCCTCCACTTTACCATCAGGCAGCTGGGAGACAATACCTTTTAAATACCCTCCACTTTACCATCAGGCAGCTGGGAGACAATACCTTTTAAATACCCTCCACTTTACCATCAGGCAGCTGGGAGACAATACCTTTTAAATACCCTCCACTTTACCATCAGGCAGCTGGGAGACAATACCTTTTAAATACCCTCCACTTTACCATCAGGCAGCTGGGAGACAATACCTTTTAAATACCCTCCACTTTACCATCAGGCAGCTGGGAGACAATACCTTTTAAATACCCTCCACTTTACCATCAGGCAGCTGGGAGACAATACCTTTTAAATACCCTCCACTTTACCATCAGGCAGCTGGGAGACAATACCTTTTAAATAGCCTCCACTTTACCACCAGGCAGCTGGGAGACAATACCTTTTAAATACCCTCCACTTTACCATCAGGCAGCTGGGAGACAATACCTTTTAAATACC
>NC_143048.1:44472500-44547500 GCF_057628025.1 Oncorhynchus mykiss
TTGCCCTCTTTGGGTACAGCAAGCCCCATCCCCCTCTCCCTGTCCCCTACACCCAGGCTGCTGTGGTCAGAGAGAGGTCGTAAATTCCTGGAGGAGATTATCTCCTCATGGCCACAGTATAGAGAGAGAGAGTAGAGTTTTCATAGAAGAGAACAAAGGAATTTCTTCCACCTCACAGAACTTGAGGTCTGAACAACATTTATGCTCCGGAGAAGGTATAAAAGATCGGTGAAGAATCCAGCTATGAACTGGTCCGTTTGGTACAATTTTGTGAAACTCATGGGAGGCAATACGGCCACATTACCATATATATAATAGCCTCAGATATGAGTTTTACATCTAATTCTTGCATAAGATGAATGAGTGAGGAGGATACTGTTTGTAAAATTGTGTAATGTGATTTTGGACTGTTTAATGAAGGAAACTCCAATTCCCTTTTGAGTTTAACTAAATCAGAGGACCGCCCATGAACACAGTTACGACCTGGCGTCATGAGGCAGCTTTTTCTGCTCTCCCGAATAAACCCCCCCACTTTGAGAATATCTCAACAGACCATGTTTCCCTCAATTACGAGAGAACAAAGGTTGCAGACCAGCTTACCTCGATAAAGAGAGGGCCAGATGGCTGAATCTTTAAACCATACCACGTGGTTAAACCCTTAGACTATCGATACCGACAGAATAAGAACAAGTCTTTGATATTAATTACTAGTCTGCAGCTAGGAATTCGGTATCATTGAACGCGAAGAACGACAACCGCCGAAACATCTATTCTATAATGACATGACTGAATGTCACTCTGAACTATCCAATCTAAGAGAGAGCGAGGACGGACAGACTCTACAACAGAAACAAACTTTTCAACAGCGATCAAGACGACACACTGAGCGTAAATATATATATTGATTGCAATTGTTCCCGAATGAGTGAGCGTTCATGTGCAAAGGATTAGCATTTCAATTGTTATAATTATCAACTCTGTAGTGACTTCTCAGTCGACCCCCACTTCCCTTTTGTCTAACAAGCCGCCATACCAGTTTAGCCCACTAGGGCACATTCCCCTATCATTTCTTGTAACCATATTTACTTTGTTTGTTTGTGTGTGCACTTCTGTGATTGTTTAGTTAGTTAATAAATACATTATTTAAGACAATTGAAGACTGGGTTCGTGCAGATAACCAACAATTTACGACGTTTGGAATGAGACTAAAGTGAGGTAAAGAAAAATTCATTAATCAGAAGACTATTGATCAGAAATGAAAATATCGGAAAGGTTATATTAGGAAATTATAACCTTGTAATCTGAATATTTTCCTTGGTGCCCTGACTTCCTAGTTAATTACAGTTACATGAATAATCAGTTTTAAACACGTAATATTAACTACAGAGAGTAATTTGATAAAAACTAAGTCTTCAATATAATTAATTAATTAATTAGTAATGATTAATCTTCAGTTTAATGACGCCAAAGCACTACACTACCCTCTACATCAAAACCTTCAAACCAAATCAACAAAATTACCAGAATGGATTCTTACTACCAAAGACTATCAAGAAAAAAAAGTTCTAACAAACCAAAACCTGCAGAAGAAACCAGAACCTGGAAATACCGTCCAACACAACACTGAGTGAGTAACGTTCAGTCTGAACCTACTTCTGGAGGCTGAAAGTAAAAGCCAAAAATCTGTAGGTTATTTTTGTTATATAAAGCTTAATAAATAAAGTAGCCAAGCTGCTAGGACAGAACAGACGTGGCTGCAACTTGAATTAGCACTGACGTGTGAAGTGAAGGGTGTGAAAACTGTTGAGCCAATGGCAGCAGAGTTTTACAGCCTCCCCCATCCAAATGCAGATGTCATCACAGTACAGTACCCCTTGGATATTAACAATAACACTGGAATAAGAGCTGCTTCCTGTGCTTGGCCCTCCTATGTTGAACATAATAAACAGCTCTCTATCCACCGGATGTGTACCAAACTCACTAAAAGTGGCAGTAATAAAGCCTCTCTTGAAAAAGCCAAACCTTGACCCAGAAAATATAAAAAACTATCGGCCTATATCGAATCTTCCATTCCTCTCAAAAATTTTAGAAAAGGCTGTTGCGCAACAACTCACTGCCTTCCTGAAGACAAACAATGTATACGAAATGCTTCAGTCTGGTTTTAGACCCCATCATAGCACTGAGACGGCACTTGTGAAGGTGGTAAATTACATTTTAATGGCATCAGACCGAGGCTCTGCATCTGTCCTCGTGCTACTAGACCTTAGTGCTGCTTTTGATACCATCGATTACCACATTCTTTTGGAGAGATTGGAAACCCAAATTGGTCTACATGGACAAGTTCTGGCCTGGTTTAGATCTTATCTAAATATCAGTTTGTCTCTGTGAATGGTTTGTCCTCTGACAAATCAACTGTAAATTTCGGTGTTCCTCAAGGTTCCGTTTTAGGACCACTATTGTTTTCACTATATATTTTACCTCTTGGGGATGTTATTCAAAAACATAATGTTAACTTTCACTGCTATGCGGATGACACACAGCTGTACATTTCAATGAAACATGGTGAAGCCCCAAAATTGCCCTTGCTAGAAGAATGTGTTTCAGACATAAGGAAGTGGATGGCTGCAAACTTTCTACTTTTAAACTCAGACAAAACAGAGATGCTTGTTCTAGGTCCCAAGAAACAAAGAGATCTTCTGTTGAATCTGACAATTAATCTTAATAATTGTACAGTCGTCTCAAATAAAACTGTGAAGGACCTCGGCGTTACTCTGGACCCTGATCTCTCTTTTGAAGAACATATCAAGACCATTTCAAGGACAGCTTTTTTCCATCTACGTAACATTGCAAAAATCAGAAACTTTCTGTCCAAAAATGATGCAGAAAAATTAATCCATGCTTTTGTCACTTCTAGGTCAGACTACTGCAATGCTCTACTTTCCGGCTACCCGGATAAAGCACTAAATAAACTTCAGTTAGTGCTAAATACGGCTGCTAGAATCCTGACTACAACCTAAAGATTTGATCATATTACTCCAGTGCTAGCCACTCTACACTGGCTTCCTGTCAAAGCAAGGGCTGATTTCAAGGTTTTACTGCTAACCTACAAAGCATTACATGGGCTTGCTCCTACCTCTCTCTCTGATTTGGTCCTGCCGTACATACCTACACGTATGCTACGGTCACAAGACGCAGGCCTCCTAATTGTCCCTAGAATTTCTAAGCAAACAGCTGGAGGCAGGGCTTTCTCCTATAGAGCTCCATTTTTATGGAATGGTCTGCCTACCCATGTCAGAGACGCAAACTCGGTCTCAACCTTAAAGTCTCTACTGAAGACTCATCTCTTCAGTGGGTCATATGATTGAGTGTAGTCTGGCCCAGGAGTGGGAGGGTGAACGGAAAGGCTCTGGAGCAACGAACCGCCCTCGCTGTCTCTGCCTGGCCGGTTCCCCTCTTTCCACTGGGATTCTCTGCCTCTAACCCTATTACAGGGGCTGAGTCACTGGCTTACTGGGGCTCTCTCATGCCGTCCCTGGAGGGGGTGTGTCACCTGAGTGGGTTGAGTCACTGATGTGGTCATCCTGTCTGGGTTGGCGCCCCCCCCCCCCCCCCTTGGGTTGTGCCGTGGCGGAGGTCTTTGTGGGCTATACTCAGCCTTGTTTCAGGATGGTAAGTTGGTGGTTGAAGATATCCCTCTAGTGGTGTGGGGGCTGTGCTTTGGCAAAGTGGGTGGGGTGGGGACTGCTACAAAGAGGGGAATGTAAGCAACTTCATTTTCCACAAACATCCCCTGGTACAGAGCTATATTAACACAAACATCCCCTGGTACAGAGCTATATTAACACAAACATCCCCTGGTACAGTGTTATATTAACCAGACCATCCCCTGGCACAGAGCTATATTAACACAAACATCCCCTGGTACAGTGTTATATTAACCAGACCATCCCCTGGCACAGAGCTATATTAACACAAACATCCCCTGGTACAGTGCTATATTAACCAGACCATCCCCTGGCACAGTGCTATATTAACCAGACCATCCCCTGGTACAGTGTTATATTAACCAGACCATCCCCTGGCACAGTGCTATATTAACCAGACCATCCCCTGGCACAGAGCTATATTAACACAGACCATCCCCTGGCACAGTGTTATATTAACCAGACCATCCCCTGGCACAGTGCTATATTAACCAGACCATCCCCTGGCACAGTGCTATATTAACCAGACCATCCCCTGGCACAGTGCTATATTAACCAGACCATCCCCTGGCACAGTGCTATATTAACCAGACCATCCCCTGGTACAGTGTTATATTAACCAGACCATCCCCTGGCACAGTGTTATATTAACACAGACCATCCCCTGGCACAGTGCTATATTAACCAGACCATCCCCTGGCACAGTGCTATATTAACCAGACCATCCCCTGGCACAGTGCTATATTAACCAGACCATCCCCTGGTACAGTGCTATATTAACCAGACCATCCCCTGGTACAGTGTTATATTAACACAGACCATCCCCTGGCACAGTGCTATATTAACCAGACCATCCCCTGGCACAGTGCTATATTAACCAGACCATCCCCTGGTACAGTGCTATATTAACCAGACCATCCCCTGGTACAGTGCTATATTAACCAGACCATCCCCTGGTACAGTGTTATATTAACACAGACCATCCCCTGGCACAGTGCTATATTAACCAGACCATCCCCTGGTACAGTGTTATATTAACACAAACATCCCCTGGTACAGTGCTATATTAACCAGACCATCCCCTGGTACAGAGCTATATTAACCAGACCATCCCCTGGCACAGTGTTATATTAACCAGACCATCCCCTGGCACAGTGCTATATTAACCAGACCATCCCCTGGTACAGTGCTATATTAACCAGACCATCCCCTGGTACAGTGTTATATTAACACAGACCATCCCCTGGCACAGTGCTATATTAACCAGACCATCCCCTGGCACAGTGCTATATTAACCAGACCATCCCCTGGTACAGTGTTATATTAACACAAACATCCCCTGGTACAGTGCTATATTAACCAGACCATCCCCTGGTACAGAGCTATATTAACCAGACCATCCCCTGGCACAGTGCTATATTAACCAGACCATCCCCTGGTACAGTGTTATATTAACACAAACATCCCCTGGCACAGTGCTATATTAACCAGACCATCCCCTGGTACAGTGTTATATTAACCAGACCATCCCCTGGCACAGTGCTATATTAACCAGACCATCCCCTGGCATGGCACAGTGTTATATTAACCAGACCATCCCCTGGCATGGCACAGTGCTATATTAACCAGACCATCCCCTGGTACAGTGTTATATTAACCAGACCATCCCCTGGCACAGTGCTATATTAACCAGACCATCCCCTGGCATGGCACAGTGTTATATTAACCAGACCATCCCCTGGCACAGTGCTATATTAACCAGACCATCCCCTGGCATGGCACAGTGTTATATTAACCAGACCATCCCCTGGCACAGTGTTATATTAACCAGACCATCCCCTGGCACAGTGCTATATTAACCAGACCATCCCCTGGCATGGCACAGTGTTATATTAACCAGACCATCCCCTGGCACAGAGCTATATTAACCAGACCATCCCCTGGTACAGTGTTATATTAACCAGACCATCCCCTGGCACAGTGTTATATTAACCAGACCATCCCCTGGTACAGTACTATATTAACCAGACCATCCCCTGGCACAGTGTTATATTAACCAGACCATCCCCTGGCACAGTGCTATATTAACCAGACCATCCCCTGGCATGGCACAGTGTTATATTAACCAGACCATCCCCTGGCACAGAGCTATATTAACCAGACCATCCCCTGGTACAGTGCTATATTAACCAGACCATCCCCTGGCACAGAGCTATATTAACCAGACCATCCCCTGGTACAGTGCTATATTAACCAGACCATCCCCTGGTACAGTGCTATATTAACCAGACCATCCCCTGGTACAGTGCTATATTAACCAGACCATCCCCTGGTACAGTGCTATATTAACCAGACCATCCCCTGGCACAGTGTTATATTAACCAGACCATCCCCTGGCACAGTGCTATATTAACCAGACCATCCCCTGGCACAGTGCTATATTAACCAGACCATCCCCTGGTACAGTGCTATATTAACCAGACCATCCCCTGGTACAGTGCTATATTAACCAGACCATCCCCTGGCACAGTGCTATATTAACCAGACCATCCCCTGGTACAGTGCTATATTAACCAGACCATCCCCTGGTACAGTGCTATATTAACCAGACCATCCCCTGGTACAGTGCTATATTAACCAGACCATCCCCTGGCATGGCACAGTGCTATATTAACCAGACCATCCCCTGGCACAGTGCTATATTAACCAGACCATCCCCTGGTACAGTGCTATATTAACCAGACCATCCCCTGGCACAGTGCTATATTAACCAGACCAAAACCTGGTACAGTGCTATATTAACCAGACCATCCCCTGGCACAGTGCTATATTAACCAGACCATCCCCTGGCATGGCACAGTGCTATATTAACCAGACCATCCCCTGGCATGGTACAGTGCTATATTAACCAGACCATCCCCTGGCACAGTGCTATATTAACCAGACCATCCCCTGGCATGGCACAGTGTTATATTAACCAGACCATCCCCTGGTACAGTGCTATATCAACCAGACCATCCCCTGGTACAGTGCTATATTAACACAAACATCCCCTGGCACAGTGTTATATTAACCAGACCATCCCCTGGTACAGTGCTATATTAACACAAACATCCCCTGGCACAGTGTTATATTAACCAGACCATCCCCTGGCATGGCACAGTGTTATATTAACCAGACCATCCCCTGGTACAGTGCTATATCAACCAGACCATCCCCTGGTACAGTGCTATATTAACACAAACATCCCCTGGCACAGTGCTATATTAACCAGATCATCCCCTGGCACAGTGTTATATTAACCAGACCATCCCCTGGCACAGTGTTATATTAACCAGACCATCCCCTGGCACAGTACTATATTAACACAAACATCCCCTGGCACAGTGTTATATTAACCAGACCATCCCCTGGTACAGTGCTATATTAACCAGACCATCCCCTGGCACAGTGTTATATTAACCAGACCATCCCCTGGTACAGTACTATATTAACCAGACCATCCCCTGGTACAGTGTTATATTAACCAGACCATCCCCTGGCACAGTGTTATATTAACCAGACCATCCCCTGGTACAGTGCTATATTAACCAGACCATCCCCTGGTACAGTGCTATATTAACCAGACCATCCCCTGACACAGTGCTATATTAACCAGACCATCCCCTGGCACAGTGCTATATTAACCAGACCATCCCCTGGCACAGTGCTATATTAACCAGACCATCCCCTGGTACAGTGTTATATTAACCAGACCATCCCCTGGTACAGTGCTATATTAACCAGACCATCCCCTGGTACAGTGCTATATTAACCAGACCATCCCCTGGTACAGTGCTATATTAACCAGACCATACCCTGGCACAGTGCTATATTAACCAGACCATCCCTTGGCATGGAGCTATATTAACCAGACCATCCCCTGGCACAGTGCTATATTAACCAGCCCATCCCCTGGCACAGTGTTATATTAACCAGACCATCCCCTGAATTAAGTGAGTTTAAAAGTTAATTCCAACTCACTAACACACACACAGGTCACACAACATAACTGAATTAACACTTGACTCCTCACCATTATCGGTCACCACTTAGTTGACAGTTCTAATTAACAGAAAACCTAGGAATGCACTCACTGCCTTATCTAAAACACCCCAGAGCTCAGTTTTGTCGGTTCAACCATAGGTTAACGACCCTATCTGTTTACTTAACCCACTCCTCTCCAGACTAGTTTGGAATGGTGTTTGTTATATTTAATTACTCCTTGTTCGTGTCACACAATCCCTTCTTATGAACTCATAATGTTAATCAGATATAATAAAACAGAGTATAAGTTTACTTAGTTACAGTTCTAAAAATGGAGATATTGTTTAGTCAATAATTCATAATATTCCTAACAGTATTGTCCCAGGGTGGAAACTCAGAATACTAGACATTGAGGAAATGGAAACAACCTCTGTCAACATGTACAAGTCTGGGACAGTAATGGTGCAGGGCATCCTCATGCAGTTCCAGTAGGACGTTTACAGGGTCAAAGAGAGAGAACACAGCAGAAAAGGTTCTCTCTCTGTGACAACTCCCCCATCCTGAGTGAGTCTGCTCACACCTCTTCAAAATGTCCTGCAGACAAAGATAGTCACCCCCCCCCCCCGTCCCTGTCCCTGTCCCCTGTCCCCTGTCCCCCCTGAGAGAGCTGACTGCTCTACAGGCTGAGGTGAGATGGACAGCTGTCTGAGAGAGCTGACTGCTCTACGGGCTGAGGTGAGATGGACGGCTGTCTGAGAGAGCTGACTGCTCTACGGGCTGAGGTGAGATGGACGGCTGTCTGAGAGAGCTGACTGCTATACGGGTTGAGGTGAGAGAACTTAAAGAGGCACACATGGCACTGAAGGAGGAGGTGATAAAGCTGAGGTGTGACAGAGAGCAGGACACTCCCCCAGAGAAGCCAGCAGAACGGCCAAACTCAGACCCGGACCACAACCTCAACACCAACCCAACAGAGGACAGACAACACAAGACCCACCAACACAACAGATTCCACCCCCTCCCAACAGATTCCACCCCTTCCCAACAGACTCCACCCCTTCCCAACAGACTCCACCCCCTCCTAACAACCCTCCTGTCAGCTCCCCTGATTGCTCTCTTGACGACCCCCACACATCCACTGAGGACACATAAAAGCCAGAGAGACTGTGCTCCTCATTGACTCAAAAGGCAAATACATTCAAGAGGATGAACTTTAACCCAAACACAAAGTGGCTAAACTCTGGAGCCCAAAAACTAGGTATGCCCTGGAGGTGCTATCAGAGGACAGACTAGGGTCCCCCAACCACATCATAATTCACACGGGCACAAATGACCTGAGAGCCCAGCAGGAAAGGGTGGCCCCAGCACTCAAGGGAGTGATTGAAAAAGCCTCTTCCACTTTCTCCAATGCACAAGTGGTTATCTCCACCCTGCTAACACCCTCCCAGACCAGCGAGACACCCTCACAGACCTGCAAGATCCCCTCCTGAAGGACCTGCACAGAGAGAACCCACGCCAAGAGGACCTTTATCACTGACCTCAACCCAGAGTCTCTCAGAGCGTTCACAGTCAGCCCACTGACACGCCTATCAGACCACAGCAAAATCACAGTCTACATGAACAGAGCAATGCTCAATCATGAGGCATCAAAGCCAAAGGAACTGAGTAATATTAAGAAATGCTACAGATGGAAGGACTGTAGTGCAGAAACCAAAAAACAATTAGGCAACAAACTTCCTGGACAAAACGTTCCACTGTAATAGTGAAGGTGTGAACTTGGCAGTAGAAAACCTAAACAGTATATTTGACCTCTCAGCTTCAAATCTAAAAAAATGTAAACAGAAAATCAAAGAAAAAGAACAAAAATGACAAATGGTTTGATGAAGAATGCAAAAACCTAAGAAAGAAGTGAAGAAATCTGTCCAACCAAAAACAGAGAGACCCAGAAAACCTGAGTCTACGCCTTCACTATGGTGAATCACTAAAACAATACAGAAACACACTACGGAAAAAGAAGGAACTGCACGCCAGAAATCAGCTCAATGTAATTGAAGAATCCATAGACTCTAAGCACTTCTGGGAAAATTGGAAAACACTAAACAAACAACAACACGAAGAATTATCTATCCAAAATGGAGATGTATGGGTAAACCACTTCTCCAATCTTTTTGGCTCTATTACAAAGAACAAACAGCAAAAACATATACATGATGAAATACAAATCTTAGAATCAACTGTTAAAGACTACCAGAACCCACTGGATTCTCCAATTACATTGAATGAGTTACAGGACAAAATACAAACCCTCCAACCCAAAAAGGCCTGTGGTGTTGATGGTATCCTCAATGAAATGATCAAATATACAGACAACAAATTCCAATTGGCTATACTAAAACTCTAAAATTCTAAAAACCAAACTTAAAGAAAGGTTTGACTATGTACAGACTCAGTGAACATAACCTTGCTATTGAGAAAGGCCGCCGTAGGCAGACATGGCTCTCAAGAGAAGACAGGCTATGTGCTCACTGCCCACAAAATGAGGTGGAAACTGAGCTGCACTTCCTAACCTCATGCCCAATGTATGACCATATTAGAGACACATATTTCCCTCAGACTACACAGACCAACAAAGAATTTGAAAACAAATCCAATTTTAATAAACTCCCATATCTACTGGGTGAAATTCCACAGTGTGACATCACAGCAGCAAGATGTGTGACCTGTTGCCACGAGAAAAAGGGCAACCAGTGAAGAACAAACACCATTGAAAATACAACCCATATTTATGTTGATTTATTTTCCCTTTTATACTTGAACTATTTACACCGCTACAACACTGTATATAGACATGATATGACATCTGAAATGTCTTCATTCTTTTGGAACTTTTGTGAGTAATATTTACTGTTCACTTTTTACTGTTTATTTCACTTTAGTTTATCTATTTCACTTGATTTGGCAATGTAAACATGTGTTCCCCATGCTAATAATGCCACTTGAATTGAATTTGATTGAGAGAGGGAGAGAGAGAAAGAGAGAGAGATAGAGAGAGAGACAGAGAGAGACAGAGAGAGACAGAGAGAGACAGACAGACAGACAGACAGACAGACAGAGAGAGAGAGAGAGAGAGAGAGAGAGAGAGAGAGAGAGACAGACAGACAGACAGACAGAGAGAGAGATAGAGAGAGAGAGAGAGAGACAGACAGACAGACAGACAGACAGACAGACAGACAGACAGACAGACAGACAGACAGACAGACAGACAGACAGACAGAGAGAGAGAGAGAGAGAGAGAGAGAGAGAGAGAGAGAGAGAGAGAGAGAGAGAGAGAGAGAGAGGCACCTAAATATAAACACTACTGGCACCCAAAATCAGTACCGGAACCTATTTCAGTCCAAATTACTGATTACATGCTCTTTCATGGCCATTAATTTTACTGAGACTCATTAGAATTAGATGAGACTAGGATGGAGGAAGAGAGATGAGATATGGGGGTAGCCATTCTAGAGTTGGCAGCAACACAAGATCAAAACATACTTCTTTCAAGTCAGTTTACTTCTACCCAACAGCACAATGTGGACATTAATTTATTCTTGAATTGAATGTGATTACTAAGAAGTCTGATGTCTACGTTGCATTGTTATGTTGTTATGGTGAATGTGATTACTGGACGGCAGGTAGTCTAGTGGTTAGAGGCAGGTAGTCTAGTGGTTAGAGGAGGCAGCCTAGTGGTTAGAGGCAGGTAGTCTAGTGGTTAGAGGCAGGTAGCCTAGTGGTGAGAGGCAGGTAATCTAGTGGTTAGAGGAGGCAGGTAGTCTAGTGGTTAGAGGCAGGTAGTCTAGTGGTTAGAGGAGGCAGGTAGTCTAGTGGTTAGAGGAGGCAGGTAGTCTAGTGGTTAGAGGAGGCAGGTAGTCTAGTGGTTAGAGGAGGCAGGTAGTCTAGTGGTTAGAGGAGGCAGGTAGTCTAGTGGTTAGAGGCAGGTAGTCTAGCGGTTAGAGGAGGCAGGTAGTCTAGTGGTTAGAGGAGGCAGGTAGTCTAGTGGTTAGAGGCATGTAGCCTAGTGGTTAGAGGCAGGTAGTCTAGTGGTTAGAGGAGGCAGGTAGTCTAGTGGTTAGAGGAGGCAGGTAGTCTAGTGGTTAGAGGCAGGTAGCCTAGTGGTTAGAGGCAGGTAGTCTAGTGGTTAGAGGAGGCAGGTAGTCTAGTGGTTAGAGGCAGGTAGTCTAGTGGTTAGAGGAGGCAGGTAGTCTAGTGGTTAGAGGCAGGTAGCCTAGTGGTTAGAGGAGGCAGGTAGTCTAGTGGTTAGAGGCATGTAGCCTAGTGGTTAGAGGAGACAGGTAGTCTAGTGGTTAGAGGCAGGTAGCCTAGTGGTTAGAGGCAGGTAGTCTAGTGGTTAGAGGCAGGTAGTCTAGTGGTTAGAGGAGGCAGGTAGTCTAGTGGTTAGAGGCATGTAGCCTAGTGGTTAGAGGAGGCAGGTAGTCTAGTGGTTAGAGGCATGTAGCCTAGTGGTTAGAGGCAGGTAGTCTAGTGGTTAGAGGCAGGTAGCCTATTGGTTAGAGGCAGGTAGCCTAGTGGTTAGAGGAGGCAGGTAGCCTAGTGGTTAGAGGAGGCAGGTAGCCTAGTGGTTAGAAGAGGCAGGTAGCCTAGTGGTTAGAAGAAGCATGTAGCCTAGTGGTTAGAGGAGACAGGTTGCCTAGTGGTTAGAAGAAGCATGTCGCCTAGTGGTTAGAGGAGGCAGGTAGCCTAGTGGTTAGAAGAAGCATGTAGCCTAGTGGTTAGAGGAGGCAGGTAGCCTAGTGGTTAGAGGAGGCAGGTAGCCTAGTGGTTAGAGGCAGGTAGCCTAGTGGTTAGAAAAGCATGTAGCCTAGTGGTTAGAGGAGGCAGGTAGCCTAGTGGTTAGAAGAGGCATGTAGCCTAGTGGTTAGAGGAGGCAGGTAGCCTAGTGGTTAGAAGAAGCATGTAGCCTAGTGGTTAGAGGAGGCAGGTAGCCTAGTGGTTAGAAGAAGCATGTAGCCTAGTGGTTAGAGGAGGCAGGTAGCCTAGTGGTTAGAAGAAGCATGTAGCTTAGTGGTTAGAGGAGGCAGGTAGCCTAGTGGTTAGAAGAGGCATGTAGCCTAGTGGTTAGAGGAGGCAGGTAGCCTAGTGGTTAGAAGAGGCATGTAGCCTAGTGGTTAGAAGAGGCAGGTAGCCTAGTGGTTAGAGGAGGCAGGTAGCCTAGTGGTTAGAGGAGGCAGGTAGCCTAGTGGTTAGAAGAGGCATGTAGCCTAGTGGTTAGAGGCATGTAGCCTAGTGGTTAGAAGAGGCAGGTAGCCTAGTGGTTAGAGGCATGTAGCCTAGTGGTTAGAGGAGGCAGGTAGCCTTGTGGTTAGAGGAGGCAGGTAGCCTAGTGGTTAGAGGAGGCAGGTAGCCTTGTGGTTAGAGGAGGCAGGTAGCCTAGTGGTTAGAGGAGGCAGGTAGCCTAGTGGTTAGAGGAGGCAGGTAGCCTAGTGGTTAGAGGAGACAGGTAGTCTAGTGGTTAGAGGCAGGTAGCCTAGTGGTTAGAGGCAGGTAGCCTAGTGGTTAGAGGAGGCAGGTAGTCTAGTGGTTAGAGGCAGGTAGCCTAGTGATTAGAGCTTTGGACTAGTACGGAAAGGTTGAAAGATCAAATCCCTGAGCTGACAAGGTAACATTCTGTTGTTCTACCCCTTGAACAAGGCAGTTAACCCACTGTTTCTAGGCCGTCATTGAAAATAAGAACTTGTTCTTAACGGACTTGCCTAAAAAAATTATAATAAATGACTAAGCAGTCTGATGTCTATGTTGCATTGACCCCTTCCAGAGGACAAGCTGTAACATTAAACTCACCTAATCAGCACCTAGCCAGTCAGCACCTAGCCAATCAGCACCTAGCCAATCAGCTCCTAGCCAATCAGCACCTAGCCAATCAGCACCTAGCCAGTCAGTCAGTTAACTAGCCAAACGGCACCTAGCCAGTCAGCTCCTAGCCAATCAGCACCTAGCCAATCAGCACCTAGCCAGTCAGCTCCTAGCCAATCAGCACCTAGCCAGTCAGCACCTAGCCAGTCAGCTCCTAACCAATCAGCACCTAGCCAGTCAGCACCTAGCCAATCAGCACCTAGCCAGTCAGCACCTAGCCAGTCAGCTCCTAGCCAATCAGCACCTAGCCAGTCAGCACCTAGCCAATCAGCACCTAGCCAATCAGCACCTAGCCAGTCAGCGCCTAGCCAGTCAGCACATAGCCAGTCAGCTCCTAGCCAATCATCACCTAGCCAGTCAGCTCCTAGCCAATCAGCACCTAGCCAATCAGCACCTAGCCAGTCAGCTCCTAGCCAATCAGCACCTAGTCAGTCAGCTCCTAGCCAATCAGCACCTAGCCAGTCAGTCAGTTACCTAGCCAGCCAGCCAGCTACAATCCACCCAGGCAGCCACCTATTAACCCACCTTGCAGTCTTTCTGGTACTTGCTCCACAAGTCTTTACTCAGGCCCCCCGACGCCTCACAAGGTTTGTCAGGAGGGACAATGTTGTGGTTGACCAGTGCTGACAAGTGGGTACGGACCGTGGACAGGTGTCGACAGTAGGCCAGCCCTGCAGGGAGGGAGGGACAAGAGACAGGTGTGGAGAGAAAGAAAAGGGAAGGAAGGAGAGAAAGAAGACATGAAAGAAGACAGGTGGTCTCTTCCTTTACGCCTATAGGAACTGGTCTCTTCCTTTACACCTATAGGAACTGGTCTCTTCCTTTACACCTATAGGAACTGGTCTCTTCCTTTACGCCTATAGGAACTGGTCTCTTCCTTTACGCCTATAGGAACTGGTCTCTTCCTTTACACCTATAGGAACTGGTCTCTTCCTTTACACCTATAGGAACTGGTCTCTTCCTTTACACCTATAGGAACTGGTCTCTTCCTTTACACCTATAGGAACTGGTCTCTTCCTTTACACCTATAGGAACTGGTCTCTTCCTTTACACCTATAGGAACTGGTCTCTTCCTTTACACCTATAGGAACTGGTCTCTTCCTTTAAGCCTATAGGAACTGGTCTCTTCCATTAAGCCTATAGGAACTGGTCTCTTCCTTTAAGCCTATAGGAACTGGTCTCTTCCTTTACTCCTATAGGAACTGGTCTCTTCCTTTACGCCTATAGGAACTGGTCTCTTCCTTTAAGCCATGGGAACTGGTCTCTTCCTTTACACCTATAGGAACTGGTCTCTTCCTTTACACCATGGGAACTGGTCTCTTCCTTTACGCCTATAGGAACTGGTCTCTTCCTTTACGCCATGGGAACTGGTCTCTTCCTTTACACCTATAGGAACTGGTCTCTTCCTTTACGCCTATAGGAACTGGTCTCTTCCATTAAGCCTATAGGAACTGGTCTCTTCCTTTAAGCCTATAGGAACTGGTCTCTTCCTTTAAGCCTATAGGAACTGGTCTCTTCCTTTACGCCTATAGGAACTGGTTTCTTCCTTTACACCTATAGGAACTGGTCTCTTCCTTTACGCCTATAGGAACTGGTCTCTTCCTTTACTCCTATAGGAACTGGTCTCTTCCTTTACTCCTATAGGAACTGGTCTCTTCCTTTACACCTATAGGAACTGGTCTCTTCCTTTACGCCTATAGGAACTGGTCTCTTCCTTTACGCCTATAGGAACTGGTCTCTTCCTTTACACCTATAGGAACTGGTCTCTTCCTTTACACCTATAGGAACTGGTCTCTTCCTTTACACCTATAGGAACTGGTCTCTTCCTTTACACCTATAGGAACTGGTCTCTTCCTTTACACCTATAGGAACTGGTCTCTTCCTTTACACCTATAGGAACTGGTCTCTTCCTTTCAGCCTATAGGAACTGGTCTCTTCCATTAAGCCTATAGGAACTGGTCTCTTCCTTTAAGCCTATAGGAACTGGTCTCTTCCTTTACACCTATAGGAACTGGTCTCTTCCCGTACGCCTATAGGAACAGGTCTCTTCCTTTACACCTATAGGAACTGGTCTCTTCCTTTAAGCCTATAGGAACTGGTCTCTTCCTTTACTCCATGGGAACTGGTCTCTTCCTTTAAGCCTATAGGAACTGGTCTCTTCCTTTACACCTATAGGAACTGGTCTCTTCCTTTACACCTATAGGAACTGGTCTCTTCCTTTACACCTATAGGAACTGGTCTCTTCCTTTACACCTATAGGAACTGGTCTCTTCCTTTACACCTATAGGAACTGGTCTCTTCCTTTACACCTATAGGAACTGGTCTCTTCCTTTACACCTATAGGAACTGGTCTCTTCCTTTAAGCCTATAGGAACTGGTCTCTTCCATTAAGCCTATAGGAACTGGTCTCTTCCTTTAAGCCTATAGGAACTGGTCTCTTCCTTTACTCCTATAGGAACTGGTCTCTTCCTTTACGCCTATAGGAACTGGTCTCTTCCTTTAAGCCATGGGAACTGGTCTCTTCCTTTACACCTATAGGAACTGGTCTCTTCCTTTACACCATGGGAACTGGTCTCTTCCTTTACGCCTATAGGAACTGGTCTCTTCCTTTACGCCATGGGAACTGGTCTCTTCCTTTACACCTATAGGAACTGGTCTCTTCCTTTACGCCTATAGGAACTGGTCTCTTCCATTAAGCCTATAGGAACTGGTCTCTTCCTTTAAGCCTATAGGAACTGGTCTCTTCCTTTAAGCCTATAGGAACTGGTCTCTTCCTTTACGCCTATAGGAACTGGTCTCTTCCTTTACTCCTATAGGAACTGGTCTCTTCCTTTACACCTATAGGAACTGGTCTCTTCCTTTACACCTATAGGAACTGGTCTCTTCCTTTACACCTATAGGAACTGGTCTCTTCCTTTACACCTATAGGAACTGGTCTCTTCCTTTACACCTATAGGAACTGGTCTCTTCCTTTACACCTATAGGAACTGGTCTCTTCCTTTACACCTATAGGAACTGGTCTCTTCCTTTCAGCCTATAGGAACTGGTCTCTTCCATTAAGCCTATAGGAACTGGTCTCTTCCTTTAAGCCTATAGGAACTGGTCTCTTCCTTTACACCTATAGGAACTGGTCTCTTCCCGTACGCCTATAGGAACTGGTCTCTTCCTTTACACCTATAGGAACTGGTCTCTTCCTTTAAGCCTATAGGAACTGGTCTCTTCCTTTACTCCATGGGAACTGGTCTCTTCCTTTAAGCCTATAGGAACTGGTCTCTTCCTTTAAGTCTATATGAACTGGTCTCTTCCATTAAGCCTATAGGAACTGGTCTCTTCCTTTACACCTATAGGAACTGGTCTCTTCCATTAAGCCTATAGGAACTGGTCTCTTCCTTTACACCTATAGGAACTGGTCTCTTCCTTTACGCCTATAGGAACTGGTCTCTTCCTTTACGCCTATAGGAACTGGTCTCTTCCTTTAAGTCTATAGGAACTGGTCTCTTCCTTTACGCCTATAGGAACTGGTCTCTTCCTTTACTCCTATAGGAACTGGTCTCTTCCTTTACGCCTATAGGAACTGGTCTCTTCCTTTACACCTATAGGAACTGGTCTCTTCCTTTACACCTATAGGAACTGGTCTCTTCCATTAAGCCTATAGGAACTGGTCTCTTCCTTTACTCCATAGGAACTGGTCTCTTTCTTTACACCTATAGGAACTGGTCTCTTCCTTTAAACCATGGGAACTGGTCTCTTCCTTTACACCTATAGGAACTGGTCTCTTCCTTTACACCATGGGAACTGGTCTCTTCCTTTACGCCTATAGGAACTGGTCTCTTCCTTTACGCCATGGGAACTGGTCTCTTCCTTTACACCTATAGGAACTGGTCTCTTCCTTTACGCCTATAGGAACTGGTCTCTTCCATTAAGCCTATAGGAACTGGTCTCTTCCTTTAAGCCTATAGGAACTGGTCTCTTCCTTTAAGCCTATAGGAACTGGTCTCTTCCTTTACGCCTATAGGAACTGGTCTCTTCCTTTACACCTATAGGAACTGGTCTCTTCCTTTACGCCTATAGGAACTGGTCTCTTCCTTTACTCCTATAGGAACTGGTCTCTTCCTTTACTCCTATAGGAACTGGTCTCTTCCTTTACACCTATAGGAACTGGTCTCTTCCTTTACAATTATAGGAACTGGTCTCTTCCTTTACACCTATAGGAACTGGTCTCTTCCATTAAGCCTATAGGAACTGGTCTCTTCCTTTACTCCATAGGAACTGGTCTCTTCCTTTACACCTATAGGAACTGGTCTCTTCCTTTAAGCCTATAGGAACTGGTCTCTTCCTTTACGCCTATAGGTACTGGTCTCTTCCTTTACACCTATAGGAACTGGTCTCTTCCTTTACACCTATAGGAACTGGTCTCTTCCATTAAGCCTATAGGAACTGGTCTCTTCCTTTACACCTATAGGAACTGGTCTCTTCCTTTAAGCCTATAGGAACTGGTCTCTTCCTTTACTCCATGGGAACTGGTCTCTTCCTTTACGCCTATAGGAACTGGTCTCTTCCTTTACGCCTATAGGAACTGGTCTCTTCCTTTACGCCTATAGGAACTGGTCTCTTCCTTTACGCCTATAGGAACTGGTCTCTTCCTTTACACCTATAGGAACTGGTCTCTTCCTTTACACCTATAGAAACTGGTCTCTTCCTTTAAGCCTATAGGAACTGGTCTCTTCCTTTACACCTATAGGAACTAGCCTCTTCCTTTACGCCTATAGGAACTGGTCTCTTCCTCTTTACACCTATAGGAACTGGTCTCTTCCTTTACACCATGGGAACTGGTCTCTTCCTTTACGCCTATAGGAACTGGTCTCTTCCTTTACGCCTATAGGAACTGGTCTCTTCCTTTACGCCATGGGAACTGGTCTCTTCCTTTACACCTATAGGAACTGGTCTCTTGCTTTACGCCTATAGGAACTGGTCTCTTCCATTAAGCCTATAGGAACTGGTCTCTTCCTTTAAGCCTATAGGAACTGGTCTCTTCCTTTAAGCCTATAGGAACTGGTCTCTTCCTTTACTCCTATAGGAACTGGTCTCTTCCTTTACGCCTATAGGAACTGGTCTCTTCCTTTACGCCTATAGGAACTGGTCTCTTCCTTTACTCCTATAGGAACTGGTCTCTTCCTTTAAGCCTATAGGAACTGGTCTCTTCCTTTACGCCTATAGGAACTGGTCTCTTCCTTTACTCCATGGGAACTGGTCTCTTCCTTTACGCCTATAGGAACTGGTCTCTTCCTTTACGCCTATAGGAACTGGTCTCTTCCTTTAAGCCTATAGGAACTGGTCTCTTCCTTTTAAGCCTATAGGACCTGGTCTCTTCCTTTAAGTCTATAGGAACTGGTCTCTTCCTTTAAGCCTATAGGAACTGGTCTCTTCCTTTACGCCTATAGGAACTGGTCTCTTCCTTTACACCTATAGGAACTGGTCTCTTCCTTTACTCCATAGGAACTGAGAAACAAACAACTCAGAGAGAGAACACAGACAGACTTACATCCGTAGAAGGCCCTGGAGACGATCTGCCTTTTCATATTCTGGCACAGCATCTTCAGTGGGTTCCTGGAGACAGGACACACATACAGCGGGGAGATTGTGATAGCATGATTTCAGGTTATCAATTAATGATGTGATCCATTCTGTGCAGGAGTGTGTGTGTGTGTGTGTGTGTGTGTGTGTGTGTGTGTGTGTGTGTGTATTCTCACCGGTCGTGGATGCAGGTGCAGCCTGCTGGGTATTCCAATGAGACGTTACTGCCCCCTGCGGAGCAAGGCAGACATGACGACATGTGACTGGTGCACTCTGCTCCCTGCTGCCATGACGACGGGCTGCCTCCCATATAGGCTCCCTGGATGTCCATCATCTCCCCATGGTCTGGAGGGTGAGGGGGGATGGAGAGAGAGGGATGGAGAGATAGGAATGGAGAGGGTGAGTGAGACAGATGGAGAGAGAGGGATGGAGAGAGAGGGATGGAGAGGGTGAGAGAGAGGGATGGAGAAGAGAGGGTGAGAAAGAGGGATGGAGAGTTAGGGATGGAGAGGGTGAGAGAGAGGGATGGAGAAGAGAGGGCGATGGAGAGGGTGAGAAAGAGGGATGGAGAGAGAGGGTTGGAGAGAGAGGGATGGAGAGGGTGAGAGAGAGGGATGGAGAGAGAGGGATGGAGAGAGAGGGATGGATGTAGAGGGATAAGAGGGTGAGAGAGAGGGATGGAGAGAGAGTGAGAAAGAGGGATGGAGAGAGAGGGTGAGAAAGAGGGATGGAGAGAGAGGGGATGGAGAGGGTGAGAGAGAGGGATGGAGAGAGAGGGTGAGAAAGAGGGATGGAGAGAGGGGATGGAGAGGGGGGTGAGAGAAGAATGAAGAGAGAGGGGAGTGGGAGGGGGAGGGGGAGGATGGAGAGAGGGAGGGTTAGAGTGGGGTGAGAGAAGGATGGAGAAGGGGGAAAGGAAAGGGGGGAGAGAGAGGGATAGAGGTGGGGAGAAAGAAAGGGAGGGGAAGAGGGATGGAGGGAGAGGGGGAAGGAGAGGTGAATGAGAGAGAGATAGGGAGAGAAGGGAGAGCGTGAGGGATGAGAGAGAGAGAGAGAAAGTGATGGAACAAGGGGGAAGACAACAGCAAGGAAAATAGATACAATTATGAGGAACAGAGAATCACTCTTAAGGCGCTCTGAGACTAGGCTGTAAACTAACCTGTTGGCTGCGTCCAGAACGTGTCATTGGTTTCCTTATTGGCTAAATAAAACAAGATCTCTTGTCTGGCTAGAATGACACTATCTGTTTGCCAGAGGCTCTAGCTCAACCAAGACATCTATTCAGGTAGCGAGAGATTTCTCTCTTTATCGAATTTCAGATTCAAATGACTCTTTCAAATATTATATATTTAATGTAGCTTACATTGCTCACATAGATGTATGAGGTATACATTTACAGAGCCTTCAGAAAGTATTCCTATCCTGTGACGTATTCCCCACTTTGTTGTATTACAGCCTGAATTCAAAATGCATCAAATTTAGTTTTTTTCTCACCCATCTACAAACAATATCCCATAGTGACAAAGTGAAAACATGTTGTATTTTTTAAACATTTTTTGCAAATGTATTGAATATTAAATACATAAATGGTTCATTTACATAAGTATTTACACTCCTGAGTCAATATATGTTAGAATCACCTTTGGCAGCGATTACTGCTGTGAGCCTTTCTGGGTAAGTCTCGAAGAGCTTTGCACACCTGGATTGTACAATATTTGCACATTTTTGTAATTATTCAAACTCTGTCAAGTTGTTCGTTGTTCATTGCTAGACAGCCATTTTCAAGTGTTGCCATATATTTTCAATTTAAGTCAAAACTGTAACTAGGCCACTCAGTAACATTCAATGTCGTCTTGGTAAGAAACACAAGTGTATATATATACATGTGTTTTAGGTAATTGTCCTTATGTTGTGTCAGTGACATGTTGTGTTGGATTTGCCCCAAACGCTTTGTATTCAGGACAAAAAGTTAATTTCTTTGCCACATTTTTCACATATTTACTGTTGCAAACAGGATGCATGTTTTGGAATATTTTCATTTTGATTTTCTTCTTTTCATTTAGTATTGTGGAGTAACTACAATGTCGATCCATCCTCAGTGTTTTCCTATCAAAGCCATTAAACTCCATAACTGTTTTTAAGTCACCATCATGGTGAAATCCCTGAGCGGTTTCCTTCCTCTCTGGCAACTGAGTTAGGAAGGACGCCTGTATTTTTATAGCAACTGTGTAATTAATAACTTATCCATGATCAAAGGGATATTCAATGTCTTATTTGTATACATCAATAAATATCAATAATATAATAATAATAATAATATATAATAAATCAACCAATAGGTGCCCTTTGATCAGCATTGGAAAACCTCCCTGGTCTTTGTGGGACTTTAGAAATAAATGTTTGTGTGGGGTACAGACATTTTTTTTTTTACCTTTATTTAACTAGGCAAGTCAGTTAAGAACAAATTCTTCAATGACGGCCTAGGAACAGTGGGTTAACTGCCTTGTTCAGGGGCAGAACGACAGATTTGTACCTTGTCAGCTCGGGGGTTTGAACCGGTTACTAGTCCAACGCTCTAACCACTGGGCTACGCTGCCGCCCCGAGGTGAGGTATGACCTTGAGGTAGTCATTCCAAAATCATGTTAATTATTGCATACAGAGTGAGTCCATGCAACTTATTATGTGACTTGTTAAGAAAAATGTTTACTCCTGAACTGATGTAGGCATCGCCATGACAAAGGGTTGGAATACTTATTGACTCAAAACATTTCAGATTTGAATTTCTATTCATTTGTAAACATTTGTGAAAACATAATTTCACTTTGACATTTTGGGGGGTATTGTGTGTAGGCCAGTGACACAAAAGCTCCATGTAATCCATTTTAAATTCAGGCTGCAGGACAACAAAATGTGGAAAAAGTAATGGGGTGTAAATACTTTCTGAAGGTACTGTATGTATATGGTTATCCATAAGTGAGTCAGACAAACATCATAAAACACAAAAACATTATATTGAGAAGAAACAAAAACGTGGTATTGAATAAGAAGAAGTTTTGGGAAGCGAGAGTTTTGGAAGCAAATCGAAGGAAGGAAGTGAGCAGACAGAGCAGAGCATGCTGGGGGATTAGGCCAGGCAGAGAGGATGCTGGGAAAGCATGCTTATAGAGCCCAGTCAGAGAGAAGACACAGAGAACAAACTGTCTCTACAAAAAAAAAAAGACCAAAAATGACATTAGGAGAGGAGAGGAGAGGAGAGAGGGGGGAGAGGGGGAGGAGAAGGACATGAGGAGAGAGACAGGGCAGCGGGGTTCTCAGGCAGGAAGCATAAAGCAGAACGTGACGACAAAAAAAGCCAAATGTCAAAACAAAAAGAAAACAACTAAATGTCCATTAAGGGTATACCAAAAATACAAAGAAAGAATCATAAAAACATCAACATAAAAAAAAATGCTCTTCACCTTAATTCTTCAGGGTGGAGCAGATTACCTGTTGTAAATATGAGTAGCTGTTCTTTGGTTGTTCAGCAAAAAGAAATCAGAAATCAAAACGATAAAACATAACCAAACATAAAATGCTGCCTGCATTCGGACTCCCTAGAAAATGTATTTTGTTGGGCTATGCGAGTTCAAAGTTCAACAGGAAGTGATTTTTAGGGTTTTTGGTATACACTCCCGGGTGTTGACATAACAATACTGTAACAGGGTAGGAACCATAGTGTTGTCCATGTCTCTACTACTGCGGAACCCCACAGGACCTAGCCGTCACAATGGAAGGGACGAGGGGACGACGGGGGTTAGTGAAGAATTACAGTGAACAGCATTGCAGAAAAAACGACGAACAGAGAAAGAGGAAGAACTAAATCAGAGCTATCAATCAAAAATATATAGAGAGTTGAAGTCGGAAGTTTACATACACTTAGGTTAGTTTCAATGAAACTCATTTTTCAACCACTCCACAGATTTCTTGTAAACAAACTATACATTTTGGCAAGTCGGTTAGGACATCTCCTTTGCGCATGAAACAAGTCATTTTTTTGTTTTGTTTACACACAGATAATATTTAACTTATAATTCACTGTATCACAATTCCAGGGGGTCAGAAGTTTACATACACTAAGTTAACTGTGCCTTTAAATAGCTTGGAAAATTCCAGAAAATGATGTCATGGCTTTAGAATCTTCTGATATGCTAAGTGACATCATTTGAGTCAATTGGAGTTGTACCTGTGGATGTATTTCAAGGCCTACCTTCAAACTCAGTGCCTCTTTGCTTGACATCATGGGAAAATCAAAAGAAATCAGCCAAGACCTCAGAAAAAAATGTGTAGACCTCCACATGTCTGGTTCAGTCTTGTGAGCAATAGCCAATTGCCTGAAGGTACCATGTTCATCTGTACAAAGAATAGTCCCAAAGTATAAACACCATGGAACCATGCTGCCGTCATACCGCTCAGGAAGGAGACGCATTCTGTCTCCTAGAGATGAACGTACTTTGGTGAGAAAAATGCAAATCAATCACAGAACAACAGCAAAGGACCTTGTGAAGATGCTGGAGGAAACAGGTACAAAAGTATCTATATCCACAGTAAAACGAGTCCTATGTTGACATAACCTGAAAGGCCGCTCAGCAAGGAAGAAGCCACTGCTCAAAAAACACCATAAAAAAGCCAGACTACGGTTTGCAACTGCACATGGGGACAAAGATTGTACTTTTTGGAGAAATGTCCTTTGGTCTGATGAAACAAAAATAGAACTGTTTGGCCATAATGACCATCGTTATGTTTGGAGGAGAAAGGCGGCAGCTTGCAAGCTGAAGAACACCATCCCAACCGTGAAGCACAGGGGTGGCAGCATCATGTTGTGGGGGTGCTTTGCTGCAGGAGGGACTGGTGTACTTCACAAAATAGATGGCTTAATGAGGTAGGAAAATTCTGTGAATATTTTGAAGCAACATCTCAAGACATCAGTCAGGAAGTTAAAGCTTGGTCGCAATTGGGTCTTCCAAATGGACAATGACCCCAAGCATACTTCCAAAGTTGTGGCAAAATGGTTTAAGGACAACAAAATCAAGGTATTGGAGTGGTCATCACAAAGCCCTGACCTCAATCCTATAGACAATTTGTGGGCAGAACTGAAAAAGTGTGTGCAAGCAAGGAGGCCTACAAACCTGACTCAGTTACACCAGCTCTGTCAGGAGGAATGGCCAAAATTCACCCAACTTATTGTGGGAAGCTTGTGGAAGGCTACCCGAAACGTTTGACCCAAGTTAAACAATTTAAACTTCTGACCCACTGGGAATGTGAAGAAAAAATTAAAAGCTGAAATAAATCTTTCTCTCTACTATTCAATCTGACATTTCACATTCTTAAAATATAGTGGTGATCCTAACTGTCCTAAGACAGGGAATGTTTACTAGAATTAAATGTCAGGAATTGTGAAAAACTGAGTTTAAATGCATTTGGCTAAGGTGTATGTACACTTCGGGCTTCAACTGTATATACACTGCTCAAAAAAATAAAGGGAACACTTAAACAACACAATGTAACTCCAAGTCAATCACACTTCTGTGAAATCAAACTGTCCACTTAGGAAGCAACACTGATTGAAAATACATTTCACATGCTGTTGTGCAAATGGAATAGACAACAGGTGGAAATTATAGGCAGTTAGCAAGACACCCCCAATAAAGGAGTGGTTCTGCAGGTGGTTACCATAGACCACTTCTCAGTTTCAATGCTTCCTGGCTGATGTTTTGGTCACTTTTGAATGCTGGCGGTGCTCTCACTCTAGTGGTAGTATGAGACAGAGTCTACAACCCACGCAAGTGGCTCAGGTAGTGCAGCTCATCCAGGATGGTACATCAATGCGAGCTGTGGCAAGAAGGTTTGCTGTGTCTGTCAGCGTAGTGTCCGGAGCATGGAGGCGCTACCAGGAGACAGGCCATTACACCAGGAGATGTGGAAGAGGCCGTAGGAGGGCAACAACCTAGCAGCAGGACCGCTACCTCCACCTTTGTTCAAGGAGGAGCAGGAGGACCACTGACAGAGCCCTGCAAAATGACCTCCAGCAGGCCACAAATGTGCATGTGTCTGCTCAAACGGTCAGAAACAGACTCCATGAGGGTGGTATGAGGGCCCGACGTCCACAGGTGGGGGTTGTGCTTACAGCCCAACACCGTGCAGGACGTTTGGCATTTGCCAGAGAACACCAAGATTGGTAAATTCGCCACTGGTGCCCTTTGCTCTTCACAGATGAAAGCAGGTTCACACTGAGCACATGTGACAGACGTGACAGAGTCTGGAGACGCCGTGGAGAACGTTCTGCTGCCTGCAACATCCTCCAGCATGACCGGTTTGGTGGTGGGTCAGTCATGGTGTGGGGTGGCATTTCTTTGGGGAGCCGCACAGCCCTCCATGTGCTCGCCAGAGGTAGCCTGACTGCCATTAGGTACCGAGATGAGATCCTCAGATCCCTTGTGAGACCATATGCTGGTGCGGTTGGCCCTGAGTTCCTCCTAATGCAAGACAATGCTAGACCTCATGTGGCTGGAGTCAGCAGTTCCTAAAAGAGGAAGGCATTGATGCTATGGACTGGCCCGCCCGTTCCCCAGACCTGAATCCAATTGAGCACATCTGGGACATCATGTCTCGCTCCATCCACAGACTGTCCAGGAGTTGGCGGATGCTTTAGTCCAGGTCTGGGAGGAGCTCCCTCAGGAGACCATCCGCCACCTCATCAGGAGCATGCCCAGGCGTTGTAGGGAGGTCATACAGGCACGTGGAGACCACACACACTACTGAGCCTCATTTTTAACTTGTTTTAAGGACATTACATCAAAGTTGGATCAGCCTGTAGTGTGGCTTTCCACTTTAATTTTGAGTGTGACTCCAAATCCAGACCTCCATGGGTTGATAAATTTGATTTCCATTGATCATTTTTGTGTGATTTTGTTGTCAGCACATTCAACTATGTAAAGAAAAAAGTATTTAATAAGAATATTTCATTCAATCAGATCTAGGATGTGTTATTTTAGTGTTCCCTTTATTTTTTTGAGCAGTGTATATATATAGAGAGAGACATAGAGATACAGTATATATATAGAGTGAGAGATAGAGAGAGAGGGGGGGGGGGGGGTATTCCTACCAGTAGAAACAAACAACACACCTTCTTTAAAAACAAAATGAAACTGGTTGCTGCATATCTCACATGCAAACAGGTCAGGCATGTTGCAGTGAACGTAAATGAAGACAATGGAGCCAAAACAAAAACTTAACAAGTAGACAGAAGGGTTAAGAAAACCAAACCAACAACAGGTGCAAAAAAGGAAAAACAACAGAGCAAATTATCAAAGCATTTCTTTGTGCCCCAAAACCCAGACCCAACAGCGCTGAGAGGAGAGGACCACAGTGACTGGGAATAACATGGTACGGCTCCACTGAGAGGAGAGAAGAGGACCACAGTGACTGGGAATAACATGGTACTGCTCTATTGAGAGGAGAGGACCACAGTGACTGGGAATAACATGGTACTGCTCCACTGAGAGGAGAGAAGAGGACCACAGTGACTGGGAATAACATGGTACGGCTCCATTGAGAGAAGAGGACCACAGTAACTGGGAATAACATGGTACTGCTCCATTGAGAGGAGAGAAGAGGATCACAGTAACTGGGAATAACATGGTACTGCTCCACTGAGAGGAGAGGACCACAGTGATTGGGAATAACATGGTACTGCTCCATTGAGAGGAAAGAAGAGGACCACAGTGACTGGGAATAACATGGTACTGCTCTATTGAGAGGAGAGGACCACAGTGACTGGGAATAACATGGTACTGCTCTATTGAGAGGAGAGGACCACAGTGACTGGGAATAACATGGTACTGCTCTATTGAGAGGAGAGGACCACAGTGACTGGGAATAACATGGTACTGCTCCACTGAGAGGAGAGGACCACAGTGACTGGGAATAACATGGTACTGCTCTATTGAGAGGAGAGGACCACAGTGACTGGGAATAACATGGTACTGCTCCATTGAGAGGAGAGGACCACAGTAACTGGGAATAACATGGTACTGCTCTATTGAGAGGAGAGGACCACAGTGACTGGAATAACATGGTACTGCTCTATTGAGAGGAGAGGACCACAGTGACTGGGAATAACATGGTACTGCTCCACTGAGAGGAGAGAAGAGGACCACAGTGACTGGGAATAACATGGTACGGCTCCATTGAGAGAAGAGGACCACAGTAACTGGGAATAACATGGTACTGCTCCACTGAGAGGAGAAGACCACAGTGACTGGGAATAACATGGTACTGCTCTATTGAGAGGAGAGGACCACAGTAACTGGGAATAACATGGTACTGCTCCACTGAGAGGAGAGAAGAGGACCACAGTGACTGGGAATAACATGGTACGGCTCCATTGAGAGAAGAGGACCACAGTAACTGGGAATAACATGGTACTGCTCCACTGAGAGGAGAGAAGAGGACCACAGTGACTGGGAATAACATGGTACGGCTCCATTGAGAGAAGAGGACCACAGTAACTGGGAATAACATGGTACTGCTCCATTGAGAGGAGAGAAGAGGATCACAGTAACTGGGAATAACATGGTACTGCTCCACTGAGAGGAGAGGACCACAGTGATTGGGAATAACATGGTACTGCTCCATTGAGAGGAAAGAAGAGGACCACAGTGACTGGGAATAACATGGTACTGCTCTATTGAGAGGAGAGGACCACAGTGACTGGGAATAACATGGTACTGCTCTATTGAGAGGAGAGGACCACAGTGACTGGGAATAACATGGTACTGCTCTATTGAGAGGAGAGGACCACAGTGACTGGGAATAACATGGTACTGCTCCACTGAGAGGAGAGGACCACAGTGACTGGAATAACATGGTACTGCTCTATTGAGAGGAGAGGACCACAGTGACTGGGAATAACATGGTACTGCTCCACTGAGAGGAGAGAAGAGGACCACAGTGACTGGGAATAACATGGTACGGCTCCATTGAGAGAAGAGGACCACAGTAACTGGGAATAACATGGTACTGCTCCACTGAGAGGAGAGGACCACAGTGACTGGGAATAACATGGTACTGCTCTATTGAGAGGAGAGGACCACAGTAACTGGGAATAACATGGTACTGCTCTATTGAGAGGAGAGGACCACAGTGACTGGGAATAACATGGTACTGCTCTATTGAGAGGAGAGGACCACAGTAACTGGGAATAACATGGTACTGCTCTATTGAGAGGAGAGGACCACAGTGACTGGGAATGACATGGTACTGCTCCACTGAGAGGAAAGAAGAGGACCACAGTAACTGGGAATAACATGGTACTGCTCTATTGAGAGGAAAGAAGAGGACCACAGTGACTGGGAATAACATGGTACTGCTCTATTGAGAGGAGAGGTCCACAGTGACTGGGAATAACATGGTACTGCTCTATTGAGAGGAGAGGACCACAGTGACTGGGAATAACATGGTACTGCTCTATTGAGAGGAGAGAAGAGGACCACAGTGACTGGGAATAACATGGTACTGCTCCATTGAGAGGAGAGAAGAGGACCACAGTGACTGGGAATAACATGGTTCTGCTCCACTGAGAGGAGAGAAGAGGACCACAGTAACTGGGAATAACATGGTACTGCTCCATTGAGAGGAGAGGACCACAGTGACTGGGAATAACATGGTACTGCTCCATTGAGAGGGGAGAAGAGGACCATAGTGACTGGGAATAACATGGTTCTGCTCCACTGAGAGGAGAGAAGAGGACCACAGTAACTGGGAATAACATGGTACTGCTCCATTGAGAGGAGAGGACCACAGTAGTTGGGAATATCAGATAACAGTCTCTAAAGGGACTAGGGAAGGAGGGAAGACAGTCATCAGAGATAACAGTCTCTAAAGGGACCAGGGAGGGAGGGAGGGAGGACAGTCATCTGAGATAACAGTCTCTAAAGGGACTAGGGAGGGAGGACAGTCATCAGAGATAACAGTCTCTAACGGGACTAGGGAGGGAGGACAGTCAGAGATAACAGTCTCTAACGGGACTAGTGAGGGAGAACAGTCATCAGTGATAACAGTCTCTAAAGGGACCAGGGAGGGAGGACAGTCATCAGAGATAAGTCTCTAAAGGGACTAGTGAGGGAGGGAGGACAGTCATCTGAGATAACAGTCTCTAAAGGGACGAGGGAGGGAGGACAGTCAGAGATAACAGTCTCTAAAGGGACCAGGGAGGGAGGACAGTCATCAGAGATAACAGTCTCTAAAGGGACTAGTGAGGGAGGGAGGACAGTCATCAGATATAACAGTCTCTAAAGGGACTAGTGAGGGAGGGAGGACAGTCATCAGAGATAACAGTCTCTAAAGAGACTATGGAGGGAGGACAGTCATCAGAGATAACAGTCTCTAAAGGGACTAGTGAGGGAGGGAGGACAGCCATCAGAGATAACAGTCTCTAAAGGGACTAGGAAGGGAGGGCAGTCATCAGTGATAACAGTCTCTAAAGGGACTAGGGAAGGAGGACAGTCATCAGAGATAACAGTCTCTAAATGGACCAGGGAGGGAGGACAGTCAGAGATAACAGTCTCTAAATGGACCAGGGAGGGAGGACAGTCATCAGAGATAACAGTCTCGAAAGGGACTAGTGAGGGAGGGAGGAAGGACAGTAATCAGAGATAACCGTCTCTAAAGGGACTAGGAAGGGAGGAGAGTCATCAGAGATAACAGTCTCTAAAGGGACTAGGGAGGGAGGGAGGACAGTCATCAGAGATAACAGTCTCTAAAGGGACTAGGGTGGGAGGACAGTCATCAGAGATAACAGTCTCTAAAGGGACTAGGGAGGGAGGGAGGACAGTCATCAGAGATAACAGTATCTAAAGGGACTAGGGGGGAGGACAGTCATCAGAGATAACAGTCTCTAAAGGGACTAGGGAGGGAGGACAGTCATCAGAGATAACAGTCTCTAAAGGGACTAGGGAGGGAGGACAGTCAGAGATAACAGTCTCTAAAGGGACTAGGGAGGGAGGGAGGACAGTCATCAGTGATAACAGTCTCTAAAGGGACTAGGGAGGGAAGACAGTCATCAGAGATAATAGTCTCTAAAGGGACTAGGGAGGGAGGACAGTCATCAGAGATAACAGTCTCTAAAGGGACTAGGGAGGGAAGGAGGACAGTCATCAGAGATAACAGTCTCTAAAGGGACCAGGGGGGGAGGACAGTCATCAGAGATAACAGTCTCTAAAGGGACCAGGGAGGGAGGACAGTCATCAGAGATAACAGTCTCTAAAGGGACCAGGGAGGGAGGACAGTCATCAGAGATAACCGTCTCTAAAGGGACTAAGGTCTGAGGGAGGACAGTCATCTGAGATAACAGTCTCTAAAAGGACGAGGGAGGGAGGGAGGACAGTCATCTGAGATAACAGTCTCTAAAGGGACGAGGGAGGGAGGACAGTCAGAGATAACAGTCTCTAAAGGGACCAGGGAGGGAGGACAGTCATCAGAGATAACAGTCTCTAAAGGGACTAGGGAGGGAGGACAGTCATCAGAGATAACAGTCTCTAAAGGGACTAGGGAGGGAGGACAGTCATCAGAGATAACAGTCTCTAAAGGGACTAGGGAGGGAGGACAGTCATCAGAGATAACAGTCTCTAAAGGGAACAGGGAGGGAGGACAGTCATCTGAGATGTCCTCTGTGGCTCAGCTGGTAGAGCACTGAGCCACATATATTATAAATATTACTGTCAGTTTGACCCAAAGAAATACAACCAGTAGAAGGGTCTCAGAGCCTTTCACCCTGGCAATTCATTAAATGGGGAGGCCCTTTCTATTTCTATGGTCTGATCTACAGATTCTATTTCTATGGTCTGATCTACAGATTCTATTTCTATGGTCTGATCTACAGATTCTATTTCTATGTTCTGATCTACAGATTATATTTCTATGGTCTGATCTACAGATTCTATTTCTATGGTCTGATCTACAGATTATATTTCTATGGTCTGATCTACAGATTATATTTCTATGGTCTGATCTACAGATTCTATTTCTATGTTCTGATCTACATATTATATTTCTATGGTCTGATCTACAGATTCTATTTCTATGGTCTGATCTACAGATTATATTTCTATGGTCTGATCTACAGATTCTATTTCTATGGTCTGATCTACAGATTCTATTTCTATGGTCTGATCTACAGATTCTATTTCTATGGTCTGATCTACAGATTCTATTTCTATGGTCTGATCTACAGATTATATTTCTATGGTCTGATCTACAGATTATATTTCTATATTCTGATCTACAGATTCTATTTCTATGGTCTGATCTACAGATTATATTTCTATGGTCTGATCTACAGATTCTATTTCTATGGTCTGATCTACAGATTATATTTCTATATTCTGATCTACAGATTCTATTTCTATGTTCTGATCTACAGCAGTACAAGCAGCCTTTTGTTTCAAGGTTCCTACATGGTAAATAAAGGTGGGGGTCAGGTAATGCTAGGCTACAGTGTGAATCGGTTACATTAGACTGGCTTTATGTTTCTCTCTCTCTCTCTCTCTCTCTCTCTCTCTCTCTCTCTCTCTCTCTCTCTCTCTCTCTCTCTCTCTCTCTCTCTACCTCTCTCTCTCTACCTCTCTCTCTCTCACTCTCTCCCTCTTTCACTCTCTCCCTCTCTCCCTCTTTCACTCTCTCCCTCTTTCACTCTCTCCCTCTCTCTCTCTTTCGCTCTCTCCCTCCCTATATCTCTCTCTCTCTTTACAAAGTACCTCTATCTCTTCCCCTCTATCTCTTCTGCACACAGGGACGTGCCACTTGACCTAGATGTAGTTCTCACCATGGCAACGCAGCTAACATCCTGTTGTTATGAAGCAGTGCAGTCAGGTCACTATTATAACACATCAGTCTATTATGAGTCCCTATAAAAGCTGTTATAAACCCATTATGTGTGTTTAGTTTCTGCCTGCAAAGCTAAAGTTTCTGCCTGCAAAGCCCAACCCCCAAAAAACAATATTTCTGACAGTGACTGTAAATGAGTTTGTTTAAAAAAATAAATCTCTGGTATTGATTTGTTCATGGGAACTTTACACCAAAAGGAATAGTTTTGTCATTGTATCAAAGAGCAAGAGGAAACTCAACCGCTCTCCGCTCTCCAACCATAGTCTACCTACTCTGTTGGGATAGGCCATGGGGACAAAGACACACAACAGGGGTTTAAAGGAGAGGGTTTTTTGATTTGAGTTACGGGGTGCATGCTGGGTAGGATGGGGGAGGGATGGACCGGTGGGGGGGTGGGGTGGGGGGGGGGGGTCAGGTGATGGATAAAAACCTTTCATGACATTAGGATCTGTGAGGTTCCGCCAACACATCATTGAGATCATAGCCTGGAGTCTGTCCTCTTCCTCTTCATCATCATCCAGCGAGGGAGCACGGCTGCCCGTGGTGTGGTGGTAGTTTATAGTCACTGCTATATAACCAGGTAATAATACACACAGATCACACAGTTAAACATACAGCACAGCGCCATCTATAGGCCTGGTGGTGTGGTGGTAGTTTACAGTCACTGCTATATACCAGGCGATGCCCCCCAGTGTACGGTCTGGAGTGTGAAGTCACGAGTTCTGCTGGCTGGTTACTGTGTAAAGTTTACCCTACAAAGCCTATGTAAATTACAATCGCCAGAACGTTTATTATGATGAAGTTCAATCACCACATTTAATTATTTTACAGTTTGCTACAAATTGAGATATTTCATGAAATAGTGATCCATTCTGACTACTGCATTTGTCGTCACACAGGACCATGTGCTGACACAGACCAATCACGGGCCGGCAGGCTACGAGGAAGCTCCATAGTCATTAAGGTTGACTCTCTCAGGCAGGATGAATACGACTACATCGACCATGATCCTTAGCGATTTTTCTGGTGCCATTCAGTACTTCTGGCTTCATGCACCATCTGGAGTTTTCCATAGGAATACCTGGATGACGTCAGCGCTATCACCATCTACTGGTTTTAATGTCCATGGGTAAAACACACAGGGAACAGTGTTATACATACAGAACAGCGCCACCTATAGGTCTGGAGGGATCCTTACACCATCTACCGTGTACAGCCTCTACCGTTTACAGCCTCTACTGTCTACAGCCTCTACCGTTTACAGCCTCTACCGTTTACAGCCTCTACTGTTTACATTCTCTACCGTATACAGCCTCTACCGTTTACAGCCTCTACCGTTTACAGCCTCTACCGTCTACAGCCTCTACCGTTTACAGTCTACCATGTACAACCTCTACCGTTTACAGCCTCTACTGTCTACAGTCTCTACCGTCTACAATCTCTACCGTCTACAGCCTCTACCGTCTACAGACTCTACCGTCTACAGACTCTACCGTCTACAGCCTCTACCGTGTACAGTCTCTACCGTGTACAGCCTCTACCGCTTGCAGTCTCTGCAGTTTACAGCAGACAGACATACAAACCAAAGGAAATAGTGAATTCAAACATCCAGAACGCTCAGGATAGATAGCTCCTGTAACTGTCTGTCCATTCTCTCCCTGCGTAACGATACCTACTGTTTTCTAAACATAAACATAGATGCAAAGAGACGCACTCAACAGCAGACAGAGAGGACAATAATAACTTTTACAGTGAAGTCTATCATGCATGTCCAAGGATGGTGTGTGTGTGTGTGTGTGTGTGTGTGTGTGTGTGTGTTTTGGGAGGAGGGGGTCACTCACTAGAGTCGT
Source organism: Oncorhynchus mykiss (assembly GCF_057628025.1). Taxonomy (NCBI): domain Eukaryota; kingdom Metazoa; phylum Chordata; class Actinopteri; order Salmoniformes; family Salmonidae; genus Oncorhynchus; species Oncorhynchus mykiss. The sequence goes on from NC_143048.1 coordinate 44,506,490, forward strand.
GGTGGCGTCCAGGGTAGACAATACGGAACACGTAGTCAGCTGCTGTCTGCTCCTCTCCCTCCTGATCTACCAGCCTGGCAGTCTGCTCCTCTCCCTCCTGATCTATCAGCCTGGCAGTGCTGGTCCTCTTCCTTAGCTTAGGAAACACCTTACCCTGGAATAAACACATACACACACATGCACACACGCACACACACACATATGCACACACACACACGCACATATATAGGCGCATGCACGTACGCAAACACAGACACACACAGATAAATGCATACACACACACACACACACACACACACACACACACACATACACACACACACACACACACACACGCATGCTCACACAGACACACACATGTTTTACACTGTCACGGGATTCAGCAACAATTTATAGTTTACAGTACGTATAGTTGATTGTTGTAGTTACGGTTCTGTTGTTCTGGTAGCTCAGTTAGAAAGGTAGTGAATTTGATTCCTGGGACCACCCCTACGTATCGTGTACGCAACATGACTGACGGTAAGTGGCTTTGGATAAAAGTGTCTGCTGAGTGGAATATATTATATGTATAGTACCAGTCAAAAGTTTGGACCTGCACACTTATTCATTCAAGGGTTGTTCTTTATTTGTACTATTTTCTACATTGTAGAATAATAGTGAAGACATCAAAACTATGAAATAACACATATGGAATCATGTAGTAACCAAAAAAGTGTTAAAAGATTATTCAAAGATGCCACCCTTTGCCTTGATGACAGCTTTGCACACTCTTGGCATTCTCTCAACCAGCTTCACGAGGGAGTCACCTGGAATGCATTTCAATTAACAGGTGTGCCTTGTTAAAAGTTACTTTGTGGAATTAATTTCCTTCTTAATTATTTGAGCCAATCAGATGTGTTGTGACAAAGTAGGGGTGGTACACAGAAGATAGTCCTATTTTGTAAAAGACTAAGACCATATTATGGTCAAATAAGCAAAGAGAAACGACAGTCCATCATTACTTTAAGACATGAAGGTCACTCAATATGGAAAATGTCAAGAACTTTGAAAGTTTATTCAAGTGCAGTCGCTAAAACAAATCAAGCGCTATGATGAAACTGGCGCTCATGAGGACCGCCACAGGAAGACCTAGAGATACCTCTGCTGCAGAGGATAAGTTCATTAGAGTTACCAAACTCAGAAATTGCAGACCAAATAGATGGGTCACAGAGTTCAAGTAACAGACACATCTCAACATCAACTGTTCAGAGTAGACTGTGTGAATCAGGCCTTCGTGGTTGATTTGCTACAAAGAAACCACTACTGAAGGACACCAATAAGAAGAAGAGATTTGCTTGGACCAAGAAACACGAGCAATGGACATTAAATTTGAGATTTTTGGTTCCAACTGTCATGTCTTTGTGAGACGCAGAGTAGGTGAAAAGATTATCTCTGCATGTGTGGTTCCCTCCGTGAAGCATAGAGGAGGATGTGTGATGGTGTGGGGGTGCTTTGCTGGTGACACTGTCAGTGATTTATTTAGAATTCAAGGCACACTTAACCAGCATGGCTACCACAGCATTCTGCAGCGATATGCCATCCCATCTGATTTGCACTTAGTCCCACTATCATTTGTTTTTCAACAGGACAATGACCCAACACACCTCCAGGCTGTGTAAGGGCTATTTGACCAAAAAAGAGAGTGATTGAGTGTTGCATCAGATGACCTGGCCTCCACAATCACCTGACCTCAACCCAATTGAGAGGGTTTGGGATGAGTTGGACCGCAGAGTGAAGGAAAAGCAGCCAACAAATGCTCAGCATATGTGGGTAACTCCTTCACGACTGTTGGAAAAGCATTCCAGGTGAAGCTGGTTGAGAGAATGCCAAGAGTGTGCAAAGCTGTCATCAATGCAAAGGGTGGAATCTTAATTGAAATGCTTTGAAGAATCTCAAATATAAAAAAATATATATTTTGATTTGGTTACTACATGATTCCACATGTGTTATTTCATAGTTTTGATGTCTTCACTATTATTCTACAATGTAGAAAATAGTAAAAATAAAGAAAAACCCTGGAATGAGTAGGTGTGTCTAAACTTTTGACTGGTACTGTATATGTTTATATATATATTATTATTATTATTATAGAGTGGCAGGCAGCCTAGCTGTTAAGAGGGTTGAGTCAGTAACCAAAAAGTTGCTGGTTCGAACCCCCGAGCCGACTAGGTGAAAAATCTGGCGATGTGCCCTTGAGCATAGCACTTAACACTAATAATAGCGTCTGCTAAAATGTCATTGTAAATATTATTATGGCCTTTTACCTCTCTGTGACCAGAGTGGTGTTGTATTTGTTCTGGGGTCAGTTCTTACAACACCACTACTTACCTTACCTCTCTGTTTATATGCTATTGTACTAGATCTGTTCTGAGGCCAGTGGTTAATAGCACACACCTTGCCTCTCTGGCTCCAGAGTGGAGGCTCCAGCTGACCGCGGGGAAGCAGGCCCGTCTCCAGGCAGGACAGAAAGGCCAAAAGGTGGCCGCCGGGAGGGAAGTGGAGGGGGGGGCGTTGGATACCATCCTGATTAACCAGCACCAACGTCCCACCACAGTCAGCTATTGGGGGAGAGAGGGAGGGGGATGGGGAGAGAGAGAAGGGGGAGACAGAAGTAGGAGGTAGAGAGAGGTAGAGAGAGAGATAGAGAAAGAGGGGGAGGTTGGAGAGAGAGAGAGAGAGAGGTAGATATGGAAAGAAAGGGTGTGAAAAGAGAGACAGACATTGAGAGGAGCGGTAATGGGGGCGAGTGAAGGGGTGGGAGTCGCTAAGATAAATGAGGCGAAGTGAGCAGCTATATCCTCCTGCCCTCCACCCAGACCTGTTAAACCCTCATTTACTTAATAACCACCACCAGGAAATTAACACTTCCTCAAAACCACTGATCTATAGCTTAATGGACACGGTCATAAAACACACAGCCCTCCCAATGGCAGCATCCCAAATAGCACCCTGTTCCCTATTGGGCACTGGTTAAATAGCACTCTATTCCCCATGGAGCCCTGGTTAAATAGCACTCTATTCCCTATGGAGCCCTGGTTAAATAGCACTCTATTCCCTATGGGGCCCTGGTTAAATAGCACTCTATTCCCTATGGGGCCCTGGTTAAATAGCACTCTATTCCCTATGGGGCCCTGGTTAAATAGCACTCTATTCCCTATGGGGCCCTGGTTAAATAGCACTCTATTCCATATGGAGCCCTGGTTAAATAGCACTCTATTCCCTATGGGGCCATGGTTAAATAGCACTCTATTCCCTTTGGGGCCCTGGTTAAATAGCACTCTATTCCCTATGGAGCCCTGGTTAAATAGCACTCTATTCCCTATGGAGCCCTGGTTAAATAGCACTCTATTCCATATGGAGCCCTGGTTAAATAGCACTCTATTCCCTATGGAGCCCTGGTTAAATAGCACTCTATTCCCTATGGAGCCCTGGTTAAATAGCACTCTATTCCCTATGGAGCCCTGGTTAAATAGCACTCTATTCCCTATGGAGCCCTGGTTAAATAGCACTCTATTCCCTATGGGGCCCTGGTTAAATAGCACCCTGTTCCCTATTGGGCCCTGGTTAAATAGCACCCTGTTCCCTATTGGGCCCTGGTTAAATAGCACTCTATTCCCTATGGAGCCCTGGTTAAATAGCACTATATTCCCTATGGGGCCCTGGTTAAATAGCACTCTATTCCCTATGGGGCCCTGGTTAAATAGCACTCTATTCCCTATGGAGCCCTGGTTAAATAGCACTCTATTCCCTATGGGGCCCTGGTTAAATAGCACTCTATTCCCTATGGGGCCCTGGTTAAATAGCACTCTATTCCCTATGGGGCCCTGGTTAAATAGCACTCTATTCCCTATGGGGCCCTGGTTAAATAGCACTCTATTCCCTATGGGGCCCTGGTTAAATAGCACTCTATTCCCTATGGGGCCCTGGTTAAATAGCACTCTATTCCCTATGGAGCCCTGGTTAAATAGCACTCTATTCCCTATGGAGCCCTGGTTAAATAGCACCCTGGTCCTGGTTAAATAGCCACTACGTAGGGGATAGGGCACCATTGAGGACCCCTCCAACCCAGATAGACTGTAATAGTCTGTGTGTATGTGTATGTGTGTGTGTGTGTGTGTGTGTGTGTGTGTGTGTGTGTGTGTGTGTGTGTGTGTGTGTGTGTGTGTGCGTGTGTGTGTGTGATTGTGTGTGTGTGTGTGTGTGTGTGGAGACTCACGTCGCTGGTGACAGTGAATGCACACGACCTGTCGCAAAGGCACGGTCAACGCATAGTCCCAATAGATACTAAGAGAGAGAGAGAGAGAGAGAGAGAGAGAGAGAGAGAGAGAGAGAGAGAGAGAGAGAGAGAGAGAGAGAGAGAGTGAGAGTGAGAGTGAGAGAAAAGTGAGTGAATTAAATGATTACATTTTATGAAAAGGTAAACTAATCAAACAAAAACCCAATCCATTTGGACATGGGAAAGAGCTTGATCCAGGGTGTACTGGTAGTTGTTAGGGGGCGACACATTATACACAATGTATATACAGCAAGCATGTGAAGATGGATGCATCCGAAATGGTACCCCTTTTGCACTACTTTTGAGGGCTCTGGTCAAACGTAGCACACTTTATAAAGAATTGGCTGTATGTGCTCTGGTCAAAAGTAGTGCACTACATAGGGAATAGAATAGTCCCAGCCATTTGGGACTGTCACGTCCTGACCATAGAGAACCCTTATTTTCTATAGTAGAGTAGATCAGGGCGTGACTGGGGGGTTTAGTCTAGTTTATTATTTCTATGTGGGGTTCTAGTTTTGTTTTTCTATGTCGGTGATTTTGTATGATTCCCAATTAAGAGGCAGCTGGTAATCGTCGTCTCTAATTGGGGATCATATTTAGGTAGCTTTGTTCCACCTGTGTTTTGTGGGATATTGTTTATGGGTAGTTGAATGTCAGCACTCCATTGTCGTCACGGTTTCGTTGTTGTTTTGTGTGTTTCACTAGATAAAGACGTGGAACCCAGATCACGCTGCACGTTGGTCCAAACGATGGTGACGGGGACTGAGACTGGGCCCCTATGTCTTACCACTGTGTACCTACCTCTTCTCCAGGTCACTGTCCTCCAGGGTTAGGGTTAGTATATATTTTGCTGACACAGTAAATATATGAATTTGTCTAGAGAATTACCCCTGCTGAGGGCGCTGCAGGACATTTTTTCACATTTTCACTTGTTTACGCTCTGTAAGAAATATATATAGTTCATTCAACTAATAATTATTTAGTAGCCTTTTTTTAGTTTGCTTAACCTTTCAGTGAAAGTGTTACCTGAACTTAAAAAACCTTAGCTAGCCAAATCTGAGCTCCAACTTGAGAAAACTTTGCCAAAAATGTGTTTAGGGACACCCACAAACACAGTGCATTTAACATACAATGTTTTAAACGTACTTATTTAGTTGAATCAACTAGATTTTTTTTTCTTTTTCAGTATGTGCACGTTTGTTTATGTCCGGCTGGAGCCACTTAGCTTAGCACAACGATCTCGATCAGCACAGCCTGAGGTCTCAGCCAATCAGCTGGTGCCCTCTCGGCCCCACACTGTGAACATGAGCGGATCATGCACCCTCTGATTGGCTAAGAATGCTGATGCATGTTCGCTCTTGCTTCCACATAAATAGAACCCAGTCTCAAACTGGGTTGAATTCCAGTGCAAATCAAAAGAGGATTTACGGCAGTGTGTTCACGGAGTGTGTGGGTAAAAGTGTAGTGGTTATGACTGAGATGTGTGTGTGTGTGTGTGTGTGTGTTTGAGTGTGTGTTTGCATGTGTTTGTGTGCGTGTGTGTCTACGTGTGTGTGTGTGTGTGTGCGTGTGCGTGCGTGTGTGTGTGTGTGTGTGTGTGCGTGCGCGTGTGTGTGTGCGCGCGTTTGTGTGCGTGTGTGCATGCGTGTGTGTGCGTGTGTGTGTGCATGCGTGTGTGTGCGTGTGCGTGTGCGTGTGTGTGTACTATTACTGTTAGTATTAGTTTGCTAGTATTGTTTCCTGTAATGTTATTACTGAGTTGTTCAGGTAACATGTTATGTCCTTTGTTCTATTCCTCCTTCCCATTGGTCGTCATTACACCAATACATTCCTCTATATACATGTAATTAGATTGATTACATTAGATTACATTCATTGAATTATCTCTTTCTCTTGCAGACCGTTTCCATCATCATTACTCCTGCTTGGCGGGGGGGGGGGGGGGGGCAGGTAGCCTAGTGGTTAGAGCGTTGGGCCAGTAACCAGCAGGTAGCCTAGTGGTTAGAGCGTTGGGCCAGTAACCAGCAGGTAGCCTAGTGGTTAGAGCGTTGGGCCAGTAACCAGCAGGTAGCCTAGTGGTTAGAGCGTTGGGCCAGTAACCAGCAGGTAGCCTAGTGGTTAGAGCGTTGGGCCAGTAACCAGCAGGTAGTCTAGTGGTTAAAGCGTTGGGCCAGTAACCAGCAGGTAGCCTAGTGGTTAGAGCGTTGGGCCAGTAACCAGCAGGTAATCTAGTGGTTAGAGCGTTGGGCCAGTGACCAGCAGGTAGCCTAGTGGTTAGAGCGTTGGGCCAGTAACCAACAGGTAGCCTAGTGGTTAGAGCGTTGGGCCAGTAACCAGCAGGTAGCCTAGTGGTTAGAGCGTTGGGCCAGTAACCAGCAGGTAGCCTAGTGGTTAGAGCGTTGGGCCAGTAACCAGCAGGTAGCCTAGTGGTTAGAGCGCTGGGCCAGTAACCAGCAGGTAGCCTAGTGGTTAGAGCGTTGGGCCAGTAACCAGCAGGTAGTCTAGTGGTTAGAGCGTTGGGCCAGTAACCAGCAGGTAGCCTAGTGGTTAGAGCGTTGGGCCAGTAACCAGCAGGTAGCCTAGTGGTTAGAGCGTTGGGCCAGTAACCAGCAGGTAGCCTAGTGGTTAGAGCATTGGGCCAGTAACCAGCAGGTAGCCTAGTGGTTAGAGCGTTGGGCCAGTAACCAGCAGGTAGCCTAGTGGTTAGAGCGTTGGGCCAGTAACCAGCAGGTAGCCTAGTGGTTAGAGTGTTGGGCCAGTAACCAGCAGGTAGCCTAGTGGTTAGAGCGCTGGGCCAGTAACCAGCAGGTAGCCTAGTGGTTAGAGCGTTGGGCCAGTAACCAGCAGGTAGCCTAGTGGTTAGAGTGTTGGGCCAGTAACCAGCAGGTAGCCTAGTGGTTAGAGCGTTGGGCCAGTAACCAGCAGGTAGCCTAGTGGTTAGAGCGTTGGGCCAGTAACCAGCAGGTAGCCTAGTGGTTAGAGCGTTGGGCCAGTAACCAGCAGGTAGCCTAGTGGTTAGAGCGTTGGGCCAGTAACCAGCAGGTAGCCTAGTGGTTAGAGCGTTGGGCCAGTAACCAGCAGGTAGTCTAGTGGTTAGAGCGTTGGGCCAGTAACCAGCAGGTAGCCTAGTGGTTAGAGTGTCGGACCAGTAACCAGCAGGTAGCCTAGTGGTTAGAGCGTTGGGCCAGTAACCAGCAGGTAGTCTAGTGGTTAGAGCGTTGGGCCAGTCAACGGAAAATGTTGCTGGATCAAATCTCAGAGCTGACAAGATTTTAAAAAATCTGTCGCTCTGCCGCTGAACAAGGCAGTTAAACCAACTCTTCCCGGGTAGACTTTCATTGTAAATAATTTGTTCTTCACTGACTTGCCTAGTTAAATAAAGGTTAAATAAGATAAAAACAAATGTTTAAATGGTGAGGTTGTCTTAAAGGGGAATGATTTAGAACGGCAGCTAATTGTAACTGTACATAGATTTACTTCCTAAAGTGTTTCCATTCCTCTTTAACTCTCTGACAGGGAAATGTGTTCAGTGGGTCACAGACCAGTTAAATAGAAGGGTCTACCACCTCACACCTCATGTTTCTATGTACTACGTGTTTATGTCCTGCAGGGCTGAACCTACCTCTTCTCCAGGTCACAGTCCCCCAGGGTGCCGTTGATGAGCTGGTTAGGGGTCCACTTCAGAGTGAGGTTGTCCCCTGACTGGTGAAGGGACAGGTACCCCCGCAACACCTCCATCTCTTTCTTCTATTGGGGGGGAAAGAGCTCTATTTTCATGTCATTCTGATCATAGCACCGGTTCCATTCTAAGTAACAATGCTGTTTATCAAACTTCAGGCGGCGCTACGGTCAAATTAAAAATAAAGCTCTTGGCCAGGCACACCAGTGGTTGGTTTAGCATTGAAAAACAGAAGCATATGCAGAAATGTCCCTCATCCCTACGGTAAAATATGGTAGTGAATATTATGATGTCACGGAGCTAGTTTCTTCTACTGGTCCTGGAGCCTGTGTTAAGGTCAAGGCCATCGTGGACTTTACCCAGTACCAGGACGTTTTAGTCAAAAGCCTGGTTGCCTCTACCAGGAGGCTGACACTTGGACGCAAGTGGGTCTTCCAGCAAGACAAAGACCCCAATACACTAATCAAAATCAACAAATAAATTGTTAATTGAGTCCATAAGAACAGACGAAGGTTATCAAGCATCTGGAAGGATTCTGTGGATTCTTAGAATGGTCTAAGATCCCTCCCAATCTTATAAGTATTGAAGTATTGAAAACAATGGAGAGCACTGGAGTATGGAAAACGGGATGGTGCTGAAATATTGAAAACAGGGATGGGTGCTGGAGAATTGAAAACGAGAGGCTACTGGAGTATTGAAAGCAGGGGAGGGTGCTAGAGTATTGAAAATGGGAGGGTGCTGGAGTTTGAAAACAGGGGGAGGCTGGAATATTGAAAACAGGGAAGGGAGCTGGATTATGGAAAACGGGGGAGGATGCTACATAATTGAAAACAGGGGAGAGTACTGGATTATTGAAAACAGGGGGAGGGTGCTGGAATATTGAAAACAGGGAAGGGTGCTGGAATATTGAAAACAGGGGAGGGTACTGGAATATTGAAAACAGGGGAGGGTACTGGATAATTGAAAACAGGGGAGGGTACTGGATAATTGAAAACGAGAGGCTACTGGAGTATTGAAAGCAGGGGAGGGTACTGGATAATTGACAATGGGAGGATGCTACAGAATTGAAAACAGGGAAGGGTGCTGGAGTATTTAAAACAGGGGAAGGTACTGGAATATTGAAAGCGGGAGGGTACTGGAGTATTGAAAACATAGGAGGGTAGTGGAGTATTGAAAACAGGGGAGGGTGCTGGAGAATTGAAAACAGGGCTGGGTTCTGGAGTATTGAAAACAGGGCTGGGTATTGACGTATTGAAAACAGGGCTGGGTATTGGTGTATTGAAAGCAGGGCTGGGTTCTGGAGTATTGAAAACAGGGATGGGTATTGGTGTATTGAAAGCAGGGCTGGGTTCTGGAGTATTGAAAGCAGGGCTGGGTATTGGTGTATTGAAAACAGGGCTGGGTATTGGTGTATTGAAAGCAGGGCTGGGTTCTGGAGTATTGAAAACAGGGATGGGTATTGGTGTATTGAAAACAGGGCTGGGTATTGGTGTATTGAAAGCAGGGCTGGGTTCTGGAGTATTGAAAACAGGGATGGGTATTGGTGTATTGAAAACAGGGCTGGGTATTGGTGTATTGAAAACAGGGATGGGTATTGGTGTATTGAAAACAGGGCTGGGTATTGGTGTATTGAAAGCAGGGCTGGGTTCTGGAGTATTGAAAACAGGGATGGGTATTGGTGTATTGAAAACAGGGCTGGGTATTGGTGTATTGAAAACAGGGCTGGGTATTGGTGTATTGAAAACAGGGCTGGGTTCTGGAGTATTGAAAACAGGGCTGGGTTCTGGTGTATTGAAAACAGGGCTGGGTATTGGTGTATTGAAAACAGGGCTGGGTTCTGGAGTATTGAAAACAGGGCTGGGTTCTGGAGTATTGAAAACAGGGATGGGTATTGGTGTATTGAAAACAGGGCTGGGTATTGGTGTATTGAAAACAGGGCTGGGTATTGGTGTATTGAAAACAGGGCTGGGTTCTGGAGTATTGAAAACAGGGCTGGGTTCTGGTGTATTGAAAACAGGGCTGGGTATTGGTGTATTGAAAACAGGGCTGGGTTCTGGTGTATTGAAAACAGGGCTGGGTATTGGTGTATTGAAAGCAGGGCTGGGTATTGGTGTATTGAAAGCAGGGAAGGGAGCTGAATTATATAAAACGAGGTAGGGTGCTGAAGCATTGAAAATGGGAGGGTGCTAGAGAATTGAAAACAGGGAGGAGGATGGAATATTGAAAACAGGGAAGGGAGCTGGATTATGGAAAACAAGGGGAGGGTGCTTGAGATTTAAAAACAGGGAAGGGTCCTGGAGTATTGAAAATGGAGGAGGGTGCTGGAGAATTGTAAACAGGGATGGGTGCTGGAGAATTGAAAATGAGAGGGTACTGCAGTATTGAAAGCAGGTGAGGGTACTGCAGTATTGAAAGCAGGGGAGGGTGCTAGAGTATTGAAAATGGGGGAGGGTGATGGAGTATTGAAAACAAGGGAGCTGGAATATTGAAAACGAGGGAGGGTCCTGGATTATTGAAAACGAGGGAGGGTGCTGGAGTATTAAAAATGGGAGGGTGCTAGAGTATTAACAGGGGAGAGTGCTGGAGAATTGTAAACAGGGGAGGGTGCTAGAGTATTAACAGGGGAGAGTGCTGGAGAATTGTAAACAGGGGAGAGTGCTGGAGTATTGTAAACAGGGGAGGGTGCTGGAGAATTGTAAACAGGGGAGGGTGCTAGAGTATTAACAGGGGAGAGTGCTGGAGAATTGTAAACAGGGGAGAGTGCTGGAGTATTGTAAACAGGGGAGAGTGCTGGAGAATTGTAAACAGGGGAGAGTGCTGGAGTATTGTAAATAGGGGAGAGTGCTGGAGTATTGTAAACAGGGGAGGGTGCTGGAGTATTGTAAACAGGGGAGGGTGCTGGAGTATTGTAAACAGGGGAGAGTGCTGGAGTATTGTAAACAGGGGAGGGTGCTGGAGTATTGTAAACAGGGGAGAGTGCTGGAGTATTGTAAACAGGGGAGAGTGCTGGAGTATTGTAAACAGGGGAGGGTGCTGGAGTATTAATTTTCGTCAAAAACAACGTTAAATTGAGGTAGTGCTTTTTGATTTGACGGTCCACACATTCACAATTAGACCCACGGATGTGTTTTCTACGCTCGCTAGCCAGGTTTGATCAAGGCTTTCTATTGGAGAAGCAGTTTCTGCCTATTTTCACACTGTATTGTGTTTCATAGAGGAGCCGTTATACAATTCCACAAACAGACGCGTTCCAGCAAGTACAGTGCCTTGCGAAAGTATTCGGCCCCCTTGAACTTTGCGACCTTTTGCCACATTTCAGGCTTCAAACATAAAGATATAAAACTGTATTTTTTTGTGAAGAATCAACAACAAGTGGGACACAATCATGAAGTGGAACGACATTTATTGGATATTCCAACTTTTTTAACAAATCAAAAACTGAAAAATTTGGTGTGCAAAATTATTCAGCCCCTTTACTTTCAGTGCAGCAAACTCTCTCCAGAAGTTCAGTGAGGATCTCTGAATGATCCAATGTTGACCTAAATGACTAATGATGATAAATACAATCCGCCTGTGTGTAAACAAGTCTCCGTATAAATGAACCTGGACTGTGATAGTCTCAGAGGTCCGTTAAAAGCGCAGAGAGCATCATGAAGAACAAGGAACACACCAGGCAGGTCCGAGATACTGTTGTGAAGAAGTTTAAAGCCGGATTTGGATACAAAAAGATTTCCCAAGCTTTAAACATCCCAAGGAGCACTGTGCAAGCGAGACATAGCCCAAGCGACTTACAGCTGTAATCGCAGCAAAAGGTGGCGCTACAAAGTATTAACTTAAGGGGGCTGAATAATTTTGCACACCCAATTTTTCAGTTTTTGATTTGTTAAAAAAGTTTGAAATATCCAATAAATGTCGTTCCACTTCATGATTGTGTCCCACTTGTTGTTGATTCTTCACAAAAAAATACAGTTTTATATCTTTATGTTTGAAGCCTGAAATGTGGCAAAAGGTCGCAAAGTTCAAGGGGGCCGAATACTTTCGCAAGGCACTGTATATCTCACTTGTCACCCCCAAAGCCAATTCCTCCTTTGGCCGCCTCTCCTTCCAGTTCTCTGCTGCCAATGACTGGAACGAACTACAAAAATCTCTGAAACAGGAAACACTTATCTCCCTCACTAGCTTTAAGCACCAGCTATCAGAGTAGCTCACAGATCACTACACCTGTACATAGCCCATCTATAAATAGCCCAAAAAACTACCTCTTCCCCTACTGTATTTATTTATTTATTTTGCTCCTTTGCACCCCAGTTTTTCTACTTTGCACAGTCATCTACTGTCAAATCTACCATTCCAGTGTTTTAATTGCTATATTGTATTTACTTCATCACCGTGGCCTATTTACTGCCTTTACCTCCCTTATCTCACCTCATTTGCTCACATTGTATATAGACGTATTTTTCTACTGTATATTTGACTGTATGTTTGTTTATTCAATGTGTAACTCTGTGTTGTTGAATGTGTCGAACTGCTTTGCTTTATCTTGGCCAGGTCGCAGTTGTAAATGACAACTTGTTCTCAACTTGCCTACCTGTTTAAATGAAATAAAAATAAATAAAATAAAATATAGGGAGGAGACAAACAGACTGGATTATATAGGGAGGAGACAAACAGACTGGATTATTTAGGGAGCAGACAAACAGACTGGATTATTTAGGGAGGATACAAACAGACTGGATTATATCGGGAGCAACGTTTATTTACCAACTACCCCAACGCTTTACTGACCATCCCTGAGTTCAGTTAATCAATCAATCAAATGTATTTTATGAAGCCCTTTAAGACATCAGCACTTGACTTGTCACAAAGAGCTTCACAGAAACCCAGCCTAAAATCCCAAAGAGTAAGCAAATCAGAAGTAGGAGCACAGTGGCTAGGAAACACTCCCTAGAAGCCACTTTAAACTATGCCACTTTGTTTACATACCCTACATTACTCATCTCATATGTACAGTGCCTTGCGAAAGTATTCGGCCCCCTTGAACTTTGCGACCTTTTGCCACATTTCAGGCTTCAAACATATTTTTTTGTGAAGAATCAACAACAAGTGGGACACAATCATGAAGTGGAACGACATTTATTGGATATTTCAAACTTTTTTAACAAATCAAAAACTGAAAAATTGGGCGTGCAAAATTATTCAGCCCCCTTAAGTTAATACTTTGTAGCGCCACCTTTTGCTGCGATTACAGCTGTAAGTCGCTTGGGGTATGTCTCTATCAGTTTTGCACATCGAGAGACTGACATTTTTTCCCATTCCTCCTTGCAAAACAGCTCGAGCTCAGTGAGGTTGGATGGAGAGCATTTGTGAACAGCAGTTTTCAGTTCTTTCCACAGATTCTCGATTGGATTCAGGTCTGGACTTTGACTTGGCCATTCTAACACCTGGATATGTTTATTTTTGAACCATTCCATTGTATATTTTGCTTTATGTTTTGGATCATTGTCTTGTTGGAAGACAAATCTCCGTCCCAGTCTCAGGTCTTTTGCAGACTCCATCAGGTTTTCTTCCAGAATGGTCCTGTATTTGGCTCCATCCATCTTCCCATCAATTTTTACCATCTTCCCTGTCCCTGCTGTAGAAAAGCTGGCCCAAACCATGATGCTGCCACCACCATGTTTGACAGTGGGGATGGTGTGTTCAGCTGTGTTGCTTTTATGCCAAACATAACGTTTTGCATTGTTGCCAAAAAGTTCAATTTTGGTTTCATCTGACCAGAGCATCTTCTTCCACATGTTTGGTGTGTCTCCCAGGTGGCTTGTGGCAAACTTTAAACGACACTTTTTATGGATATCTTTAAGAAATGGCTTTCTTCTTGCCACTCTTCCATAAAGGCCAGATTTGTGCAATATACGACTGATTGTTGTCCTATGGACAGAGTCTCCCACCTCAGCTGTAGATCTCTGCAGTTCATCCAGAGTGATCATGTGCCTCTTGGCTGCATCTCTGATCAGTCTTCTCCTTGTATGAGCTGAAAGTTTAGAGGGACGGCCAGGTCTTGGTAGATTTGCAGTGGTCTGATACTCCTTCCATTTCAATATTATCGCTTGCACAGTGCTCCTTGGGATGTTTAAAGCTTGGGAAATCTTTTTGTATCCAAATCCGGCTTTAAACTGCTTCACAACAGTATCTCGGACCTGCCTGGTGTGTTCCTTGTTCTTCATGATGCTCTCTGCGCTTTTAACGGACCTCTGAGACAATCACAGTGCAGGTGCATTTATACGGAGACTTGATTACACACAGGTGGATTGTATTTATCATCATTAGTCATTTAGGTCAACATTGGATCATTCAGAGATCCTCACTGAACTTCTGGAGAGAGTTTGCTGCACTGAAAGTAAAGGGGCTGAATAATTTTGCACGCCCAATTTTTCCGTTTTTGATTTGTTAAAAAAGTTTGAAATATCCAATAAATGTCGTTCCACTTCATGATTGTGTCCCACTTGTTGTTGATTCTTCACAAAAAAATACAGTTTTATATCTTTATGTTTGAAGCCTGAAATGTGGCAAAAGGTCGCAAAGTTCAAGGGGGCCGAATACTTTCGCAAGGCACTGTATATACTGTACTCTGTAGCATCTACTGCATCTTGCCTATGCCGTTCTGTACCATCACTCATTCATATATCTTTATGTACATATTCTTTATCCCTTTACACTTGTGTGTATAAAGTAGTAGTTTTGGAATTGTTAGGTTAGATTACTTGTTGGTTATTACTACATTGTCGGAACTAGAAGCACAAGCATTTCCTAACACTCGCATTAACATCTGCTAACCATGTGTATGTGACAAATAAAATGAGATTAGCTTTGATTCGAAGGCATGAACCTACTGCAGAAAGAAACTTAGAGAGGAAGCCGGCTCAGAGAGGTGGCTGATCCTCTTCTTGCCTGAACTAAAATAATGTCTACAGTACAACAATAATACCACTACATGTTACAGTAGGAAAACTCTGTGTCGTCTTACCGGTTGGACCAGGACGTTGTTTTTGCCGTAGAGCAGGTGAGTACGGGAGTTCTGGTGAAGAGATTCCACGTATTCCCGTGCAGACGCCGCAAACTTATCCTCGGACATGCTGACGCTGGACTGTCTCTTCCGGATCTGGGAAACAGGCCAGGAGAAAGGTCTAAGTTATTGAGAATTGAAACAGGCCAGGAAGAAAGGTCTATGTTATTGAGAATTGAAACAGGCCAGGAAGAAAGGTCTATGTTATTGAGAATTGAAACAGACCAGGAGAAAGGTCTATGTTATTGAGAATTGAAACAGGCCAGGAAGAAAGGTCTATGTTATTGAGAATTGAAACAGACCAGGAGAAAGGTCTATGTTATTGAGAACTGAAACAGGACAGGAAGAAAGGTCTATGTTATTGAGAATTGAAACAGGCCAGGAAGAAAGGTCTACGTTATTGAAAATTGAAACAGGCCAGGAAGAAAGGTCTATGTTATTGAGAATTGAAACAGGCCAGGAAGAAAGGTCTACGTTATTGAGAATTGAAACAGGCCAGGAAGAAAGGTCTATGTTATTGAGAATTGAAACAGGCCAGGAAGAAAGGTCTATGTTATTGAGAATTGAAACAGACCAGGAGAAAGGTCTATGTTATTGAGAATTGAAACAGGCCAGGAAGAAAGGTCTATGTTATTGAGAATTGAAACAGACCAGGCGAAAGGTCTATGTTATTGAGAATTGAAACAGACCAGGAGAAAGGTCTATGTTATTGAGTATTGAAACAGGCCAGGAGAAAGGTCTATGTTATTGAGAATTGAAACAGACCAGGGGAAAGGTCTATGTTATTGAGAATTTGAAACAGACCAGGAGAAAGGTCTATGTTATTGAGAATTGAAACAGACCAGGAGAAAGGTCTATGTTATTGAGCATTGAAACAGGCCAGGAAGAAAGGTCTATGTTATTGAGAATTGAAACAGACCAGGAGAAAGGTCTATGTTATTGAGAATTGAAACAGGCCAGGAAGAAAGGTCTATATTATTGAGAATTGAAACAGACCAGGAGAAAGGTCTATGTTATTGAGAATTGAAACAGACCAGGAGAAAGGTCTATGTTATTGAAAATGTAAACAGGCTAGAAACACTACACTACATAGAGACTCCACAACACTACATAGAGACTCCACAACACTACATTAAGAGAGACACTACAACACTACATAGAGACTCCACAACACTACATAAAGAGAGACACTACAACACTACATAAAGAGAGACACTACATAAAGAGAGACACTACATAGAGACTCCACAACACTACATAAAGAGAGACACTACATAGAGACTACACAACACTACATAAAGAGAGACACTACAACACTACATAGAGACTCCACAACACTACATAGAGAGAGACACTACATAGAGACTCCACAACACTACATAAAGAGAGACACTACATAGAGACTCCACAACACTACAAAAGAGAGATTCCACAGCATGACAACAACACTACATAGACTCCACAACACTACATAAAGAGAGATTCCACAACATGACAACAACACTACATAGAGAATCCACAACACTACATAAAGAGAGATTCCACAACATGACAACAGCACTACATAGAGACTCCACAACACTACATAAAGAGAGATTCCACAACATGACAACAACACTACATAGAGACTCCACAACACTACATAAAGAGAGATTCCACAACATGACAACAACACTACATAGAGACTCCACAACACTACATAGAGAGAGACACTACATAGAGACTCCACAACACTACATAAAGAGAGATTCCACAACATGACAACAGCACTACATAGAGACTCCACAACACTACATAAAGAGAGATTCCACAACATGACAACAGCACAACATAGAGACTCCACAACACTACATAGAGAGAGACACTACATATAGACTCCACAACACTACATAAAGAGAAATTCCACAACATGACAACAGCACTACATAGAGACTCCACAACACTACATAAAGAGAGA
The DNA here is from genome assembly GCF_057628025.1 of Oncorhynchus mykiss. Classification (NCBI taxonomy): domain Eukaryota; kingdom Metazoa; phylum Chordata; class Actinopteri; order Salmoniformes; family Salmonidae; genus Oncorhynchus; species Oncorhynchus mykiss. The sequence goes on from NC_143048.1 coordinate 44,523,501, forward strand.
TTCCACAACATGACAACAGCACTACATAGAGACTCCACAACACTACATAAAGAGAGATTCCACAACATGACAACAACACTACATAGAGACTCCACAACACTACATAGAGAGAGACACTACATAGAGACTCCACAACACTACATAAAGAGAGATTCCACAACATGACAACAGCACTACATAGAGACTCCACAACACTACATAAAGAGAGATTCCACAACATGACAACAGCACTACATAGAGACTCCACAACACTACATAGAGAGAGACACCACATAGAGACTCCACAACACTACATAAAGAGAGATTCCACAACATGACAACAGCACTACATAGAGACTCCACAACACTACATAGAGAGAGACACTACATAGAGACTCCACAACACTACATAAAGAGAGATTCCACAACATGACAACAGCACTACATAGAGACTCCACAACACTACATAAAGAGAGATTCCACAACATGACAACAACACTACATAGAGGCTCCACAACACTACATAAAGAGAGATTCCACAACATGACAACAGCACTACATAGAGACTCCACAACACTACATAGAGAGAGACACTACATAGAGACTCCACAACACTACATAAAGAGAGATTCCACAACATGACAACAACACTACATAGAGACTCCACAACACTACATAAAGAGAGATTCCACAACATGACAACAGCACTACATAGAGACTCCACAACACTACATAAAGAGAGATTCCACAACATGACAACAACACTACATAGAGACTCCACAACACTACATAGAGAGAGACACTACATAGAGACTCCACAACACTACATAAAGAGAGATTCCACAACATGACAACAGCACTACATAGAGACTCCACAACACTACATAAAGAGAGATTCCACAACATGACAACAGCACAACATAGAGACTCCACAACACTACATAGAGAGAGACACTACATAGAGACTCCACAACACTACATAAAGAGAGATTCCACAACATGACAACAGCACTACATAGAGACTCCACAACACTACATAAAGAGAGATTCCACAACATGACAACAGCACTACATAGAGACTCCACAACACTACATAGAGAGAGACACTACATAGAGACTCCACAACACTACATAAAGAGAGATTCCACAACATGACAACAGCACTACATAGAGACTCCACAACACTACATAAAGAGAGATTCCACAACATGACAACAGCACTACATAGAGACTCCACAACACTACATAGAGAGAGACACTACATAGAGACTCCACAACACTACATAAAGAGAGATTCCACAACATGACAACAGCACTACATAGAGACTCCACAACACTACATAAAGAGAGATTCCACAACATGACAACAGCACTACATGGTAGCAGCACAAACATTGTTGGACATAAACAACTTCACAAAAGACAAAATGGTAGAGACAAAACACATCACGCGATGCAGCCACAAGTGTCAGTGAAAGTGTCTATGATTGAGTCTTTGAATGTAGAAATAAAACTGTCCAGTGTGAGTGTTTATTGCAGCTAGCTGAAAAGAGGAGCAACCCAGGGAAGTGCTGTGGGGACCTTTAACAGGATGTGACTGGTACCCTTCGGGCCCTGGTCAACAGTAGTGCACTATATACGGAATAGGGTGTCATTTGATACGCAACGCAGCCCATATGACCATGATTGAAACTGACTGGGTTCTTTACCCACCGGGGATTTGAACCAATAACCCTGTAGTTACTTAGCCCTATTGTCTAACCCCTTCTGAGAAGCTACTACCAGGTGGGTAAAACAACTGGTGTGGACTATCCTGGTTAAAGAACTATACAGGAAATGATTATTGCCATAGCTACTCGTTGAATCCTCACAGAATGTATTGTACTGTATTGATCGACTCCAGTAAGTGCCCCCCATTTATTCCCTGCCCCCCCCCCCCAAGGGACCCAGCCTCTCTCACCCCCAGAGCGGGCCTCCTGCTGGGGGAAGCGTCCTGGCCCCGGTGGGCCCCGTGGATCCGGTGGCGCTGGACCAACTCGTTGGCCGACGGGTCCGTCCAGAAGTGGTCGGACGTCTTCAGCTTAGTGTACTCCAGAGCACAGGGACCCACTGGAGGAGGGAGAGGGAGGAGGGAGGGGAGAGGGGGAAGAAAGTGGGAGGGGGAGGGGGGAGGGGAGAGGGAGGGGAGAGGGGGGGGAGAGGGAGGTGTAGGGGTAGAGGGAGGGAGAAGAAAGTGGGAGGGAGAGGGGGAGAGGGAGGGGGAGAGAGGGGGAGAGAGGGAGGGGGAGGAGTGGGGGGGAGAGAAATGGGGAGGGGGGGAAGGGGGAGAGGGAGGGGGAGAGGAGGGAGGGGGTAAAAGAGGGGCAGAATGAGGGAGGGAGAGAGTAAATATAAGCAAAAAAGAGCATCTACAGTATGTGCTTTTGTGTCACCTAAATGCAGCATTATAACAACCCAATGTAGCATTATAACACTCCATAGGGGCATTATAGCATCCCAATGTATCATTTTAACAAACGAATGTAGCATTTTTTATAACAGCTCGTAGTCAAACTTACCCAGTAGACATGCCAGGATGGGTCCAAACACTGTGTCATGCATCAGAGACTCCCTCTCATAGTACTTACTGTAGAGACAACACACACACATCAGAGACTCCCTCTCATAGTACTTACTGTAGAGACAACACACACACACATCAGAGACTCCCTCTCATAGTACTTACTGTAGAGACAACACACACACACATCAGAGACTCCCTCTCATAGTACTTACTGTAGAGACAACACACACACACACACATCAGAGACTCCCTGTCATAGTACTTACTGTAGAGACAACACACACACACACACACACACACACATCAGAGACTCCCTCTCATAGTACTTACTGTAGAGACAACACACACATCAGAGACTCCCTCTCATAGTACTTACTGTAGAGACAACACACACACACACACACATATCAGAGACTCCCTCTCATAGTACTTACTGTAGAGACAACACACACACACACACACACACACACACACACATCAGAGACTCCCTCTCATAGTACTTACTGTAGAGACAACACACACACACACACACGCACACGCACGCGCACGCACACGCACGCACACGCACACACACACACACACCGTAGAGAAACAACAAAAGAGCAGTGAGTCCAACATGAGAAACACTCCATTAGGCCTAATGTAGGAGAAAACAGTGAATGAAATTAGAAGCAGTAATGTAGAGTGCAGAACGAAAGCAACAGGGAGAAAGCTAATTTAATTTTAAAATAATGTAACCATGAATGGAGCAGACATTGATAAACTACAGCTCTTTGCAGTGTAAGTTAATGCAGAAGTTTCCTTTTCATTTCTTACCTGGAGTTATCCACGATGTACTGTACGATCTTGTCCAGGACCTTCTCGAAGAGGGCGGTGCGAACCCAGATGTGCTTGATGGCCTGAGCGGAGAGGGGCTGGGGGGCGCGACCTGCAGACGACGACCCCTGCCTCTTCAGGGGCTCCTGACCCACACTCTGGGTCCTCTGGGTTCTAGGGGCGAAGGGCAAAGGTCAGTAAATGACAGGGTTAGGGTTTGAGGTAGGGCTTAGGGTTTGAGGTAGGGGTTAGGGTTCGAGGTAGGGGTTAGGGGTTAGGGGTAGAGGTAGGGGTAGAGGTAGGGGTTAGGGTTCGAGGTAGGGGTTAGGGTTCGAGGTAGGGGTTAGGGGTAGAGAGGTTAGGCTTTTTGACAGATGATCTCAGGTAAGGTTGGTATTGCTGTAAGGTGGGAATCCATAAATCCTGTTTGGAAGATTAGAGGAAGTAGGAGGGAACCAGGAAATCCCAGTTGGAAGATTAGAGGAAGTAGGAGGGAACCAGGAAATCCCAGTTGGAAGATTAAAGGAAGTAGGAGGGAACCAGGAAATCCCGTTTGGAAGATTAAAGGAAGTAGGAGGGAACCAGGAAATCCCGGTTTGAAGATTAAAGGAAGTAGGAGGGAAACAGGAAATCCCGGTTTGAAGATTAAAGGAAGTAGGAGGGAACCAGGAAATCCCGTTTGGAAGATTAAAGGAAGTAGGAGGGAACCAGGAAATCCCGTTTGGAAGATTAAAGGAAGTAGGAGGGAACCAGGAAATCCCAGTTGGAAGATTAAAGGAAGTAGGAGGGAACCAGGAAATCCCAGTTGGAAGATTAGAGGAAGTAGGAGGGAACCAGGAAATCCCGGTTTGAAGATTAAAGGAAGTAGGAGGGAACCAGGAAATCCCGTTTGGAAGATTAAAGGAAGTAGGAGGGAACCAGGAAATCCCGTTTGGAAGATTAAAGGAAGTAGGAGGGAACCAGGAAATCCCAGTTGGAAGATTAGAGGAAGTAGGAGGGAACCAGGAAATCCCGGTTGGAAGATTAAAGGAAGTAGGAGGGAACCAGGAAATCCCAGTTGGAAGATTAAAGGAAGTAGGAGGGAACCAGGAAATCCTCCAACCAAGATTTCTGGAAAACCTGGGAATTTCTGAAACATTCCAGGAATTTTGCAACCCTACTGTAGAGTAGAATGTATGCTATTCGGATCTCTGAGCAGACTGATTTGTCTTGTCGTGTGTCTTCCTCTTGGTAGAGCAGACTAGGAGATGGATACACTTGACTGCATTTAAAAGGGGAAGGATAGTCATGACGGCTATGGTACGGTCTCCACCTCGTCATCTTTCGCTAGTCGTGGCAGACATTTTCTAGATAAAACGCTAAGTAGCATATCTTTCTTTTTTTAAACGTCTGCATGCTTTTCTCCTACATCTGATTCAAAGGGGGATATCAAAAGTCTCCCATGAAAGACTCAGGCAGGATCAATTACCAATGGTGAGGGAGGGACCAGGGGGTCCATACAGTTACATAGCTCGATATATTTTTGGATGATATTATATTTATGTTGCTAGGTAGCGTCAGCTAGTTTAAGTAGTCTGTACCTATGCCAAAACCTTTTTTTATCTTATAGCTTGTTCTCCATCTTCTTTAGCATAAACAAACATATTTTCAGCACTTTTTATATTTCCATGACTGATCAAAACTCATTTTCTCCTGTCTCTCTGCAGCAGACACACGCAATAAAATCCCAGTATCAAACTCGTAATACATATAGAATCGTGAGAATAAATATCGTGTCGGCACCAAAGTATGGTGATGAAATCGTAGGTCCCCCTGCGCAAATTCCCAGCCCTAACGAACAACATCAAAGATACCACTCAGACGACTCTATTAGGCCCTAATGCAGCTTTTTACAAACTCTATCCTGGGGGACACCAAGAGGTGCACGTTTGAGAGAGGGAATGAGAGGGGAAAATCGCATTACAAGCTTTCATCTTTGAAATTAGGCAGTCATAAAATTGAAGAGGCAGTAATGTAGTATGCAGAACAAAAGCAACAAAGAGAAAGCGAATTAAATGTCAATAATGTAATCATGACTGGAACAGACATTGACAGCCTAGACCTCTTTGTGTATACAGTGCAGTGTGAGTTAATGCAGAAGTTGCCGTTGTTTATCGTTGTTTACCTGAGTTATCCACGAGTCGAGCAGAGTGGAGGTGGAAGTCTACTTTGAAATTCTGTTCTACTTCTATTCTTCTATCTCCCTTCCTGTCTTTTCATATCATCGTGTCTTCATTCTCTCCTTTCCGATTCTCTCTCTCTCTCTCTGTTCATCTCTTTCCTCTCTCTCTCTCTCTGTCTTTGTTTTGCTATCTCTCTCTTTTTGTTTTGCTATCTCTCTCTCTCTCTGTCTTTGTTTTGCTATCTCTCTCTCTCTCTCTCTGTCTTTGTTTTGCTATCTCTCTCTCTCTCTCTCTCTGTCTTTGTTTTGCTATCTCTCTCTCTCTCTCTCTCTGTCTTTGTTTTGCTATCTCTCTCTCTCTCTCTCTCTGTCTTTGTTTTGCTATCTCTCTCTCTCTCTCTGTCTCTGTTTTGCTATCTCTCTCTCTCTCTCTCTCTGTCTTTGTTTTGCTATCTCTCTCTCTCTCTCTCTCTGTCTTTGTTTTGCTATCTCTCTCTCTCTCTCTCTCTGTCTTTGTTTTGCTATCTCTCTCTTTTTGTTTTGCTATCTCTCTCTCTCTCTGTCTCTGTTTTGCTATCTCTCTGTCTCTGTTTTGCTATCTCTCTCTCTCTCTCTCTCTGTCTTTGTTTTGCTATCTCTCTCTCTCTCTCTCTCTGTCTTTGTTTTGCTATCTTTCTCTTTTTGTTTTGCTATCTCTCTGTCTCTGTCTCTGTTTTGCTATCTCTCTGTCTCTGTTTTGCTATCTCTCTCTCTCTCTCTCTCTGTCTCTGTTTTGCTATCTCTCTCTCTCTCTGTCTCTGTTTTGCTATCTCTCTGTCTCTGTTTTGCTATCTCTCTCTCTCTCTCTCTCTGTCTCTGTTTTGCTATCTCTCTGTCTCTGTTTTGCTATCTCTCTCTCTCTCTCTCTCTGTCTCTGTTTTGCTATCTCTCTGTCTTTGTTTTGCTATCTCTCTCTCTCTCTCTGTCTCTGTTTTGCTATCTCTCTCTCTCTCTCTCTCTGTCTCTGTTTTGCTATCTCTCTCTCTCTCTCTCTCTGTCTCTGTTTTGCTATCTCTCTCTCTCTCTCTCTCTGTCTCTGTTTTGCTATCTCTCTCTCTCTCTCTCTCTGTCTTTGTTTTGCTATCTCTCTCTCTCTCTTTTTGTTTTGCCATCTCTCTCTTTTTGTTTTGCTATCTCTTCCTCTTTCTTTCCTGCGTTGATTGATATTCTCAGCGGTTTTATAATATAGAAGAAACGTCTAACAGAGTTGTATCTGCTCCCACATCGTAGCTCAACACTCTCACATATACACACACACCACACGACTTCCACCGCCACCCTACTCCCCTACGCCCACTCAAAGCACCACCCAGTCACGATGCACTCACCCTCAGCCTCTTCAGCCTGCCACGCACAGAAACACACTCTCTCTCTCACCCTCTCTCGCTCTCTCTCTCATACACACACACATAAACACTCTCTCTCTCGTCCTCTCTCGCTCTCTCATACACAAACACAGAAACACACTCTCTCTCTCGCTCTCTCTCTTTCATACACACACACAGAAACACACTCTCTCTCTCGCTCTCTCTCGCTCTCTCATACACACACACAGAAACACACTCTCTCTCTCGCTCTCTCTCTCTCATGCACACACACAGAAACACACTCTCTCTCTCGCTCTCTCTCTCTCATGCACACACACAGAAACTCACTCTCTCTCGTCCTCTCTCGCTCTCTCTCTCTCTCATACACACACACAGAAACACACTCTCTCTCTCGCTCTCTCTCTCTCATACACACACACAGAAACACACTCTCTCTCTCTCTCTCTCTCTTGCACACACACAGAAACACACTCCCTCTCGTCCTCTCTCGCTCTCATACACACACAGAAACACACTCTCTCTCTCACTCTCTCTCTCTCATACACACACACAGAAACACACTCTCTCTCGCTCTCTCTCTCTCATACACACACACTGAAATACATGCATCCCTTGTATTAGTTAGTATTGTGTCTGTTCACCAGATCTGCCATCTGAAAGCATGTAGAGCCAAAGCACGGCTGTGTCCCAAATGGCCCCCTTTTCCTTACATAAACACACACTACCGTTCAAAAGTTTGGGGTCACTCATAAATGTCCTTGTTTTTTTGTTTTTTTTAAAGAAAATCACTTTGTTTTTTGTCCATTTAAAATAACATCAAATTGATCAGAAATACAGTGTAGACATTGTTAATGTTTTAAATGACTATTGTAGCTGGAAACGGCTGATTTTTAATGGGATGCGTACCGAGGCCCATTATCAGCAACCATCACTCCTGTGTTCCATTGGCACATTGTGTTAGCTAATTGATCATTAGAAAACCCTTATGCAATGATGTTAGCACAGCTGTAAACTGTTATCCTGATTAAATAAGCAATAAAACTGGCCTTCTTTAGACTAGTTGAGTATCTGGAGCATCAACCTTTGTGGGTTCGATTACAGGCTCAAAATGGCCAGAAACAAAATAACACTCTCCTGAAACTCGTCGGTCTATCCTTGTTCTGAGAAATGAAGGCTATTCCATGTGAGAAATTGCCAAGAAACTGAAGATCTCGTACAACGCTGTGTACTACTCCCTTCACAGAACAGCGCACACCGTCTCTAACCAGAATAGAAAGAGGAGTGGGAGGCCCCGGTGCACAACTGAGCAAGAGGACAAGTACATTAGTGTCTAGTTTGAGAAACAGACGCCTCACAAGTTACAACTGGCAGCTTCATGAAATAGTACCCTGAAAAACACCCGTCTCAATGTCAACAATGAAGAGGCGACTCTGGGATGCTGGCCTTCTAGGCAGAGTTCCTCTGTCCAGTCTCAACGTCAACATTGAAGAGGCGACTCCGGGATACTGGCCTTCTAGGCAGAGTTCCTCTGTCCAGTCTCAACGTCAACAGTGAAGAGGCGACTCCGGGATGCTGGTCTTCTAGGCAGAGTTCCTCTGTCCAGTCTCAACGTCAACAGTGAAGAGGCGACTCCGGGATGCTGACCTTCTAGGCAGAGTTCCTCTGTCCAGTCTCAACGTCAACAGTGAAGAGGCGACTCCGGGATGCTGACCTTCTAGGCAGAGTTCCTCTGTCCAGTCTCAACGTCAACAGTGAAGAGGTGACTCCAGGATGCTGTCCTTCTAGGCAGAGTTCCTCTGTCCAGTCTCAACGTCAACAGTGAAGAGGCGACTCCGGAATGCTGGCCTTCTAGGCAGAGTTCCTCTGTCCAGTCTCAACGTCAACAGTGAAGAGGTGACTCCAGGATGCTGGTCTTCTAGGCAGAGTTCCTCTGTCCAGTCTCAACGTCAACAGTGAAGAGGCGACTCCGGAATGCTGGCCTTCTAAAGTAAAGCACTGAATTGAGGGGAAAGGCTTCCATTTGGGAAGCAGCCTATAGTGGGTGACCAGTGTGAAGAGTGTGCTTCAAGAGTATACTTTCATATCCTCTTCCTCTTCCTCTAAAGCTTCCTGAGACAGTGATGGAGCTTGATTCTATATAGGAATTGACGGGGTGCCATTCAAGCCTGACGCTAAATTACAAATTTCAGAGCACACACACACACACACACACGTCTTAGATACAAAACCCTGTCATCATGGCGGCGTATTCCTCATGTTAATTTGTTTGTCGGAGACAAATAGAAATCGTATCGTACATTAATCTACCGTCATCTCCGGTGCATGTTGACATTTGATGACATTTGGAATTTGTGAAGACCTGCGACATCAATGGCTCTAGGATTGGGTTGTTGTCTTGGTGGTGGGGGGGGGCAGAGAATGCTGCCATGGGGAAATTACCCATCTGAAAGGTTTGGGGTGGACCTCACATGTTACCCTATTCCCTCTATAGTGTATAGTGCACTGCTTTTGACCACGGCCCATAGGAAACTACAGTGGCAAGAAAAAGTATGTGAAAAAGTATGTGAACCCTTTGGAATGATCTGGATGTTCTTAACCTCTAGCGACGAGCAATCCCGTATCCGGGAGCGTAATCATAGCCTCAAGCTCATTACCATAACGCAACGTTTCCTATTCATGAAAATCGCAAATGAAATGAAATAAATATATTGAAACACAAGCTTAGCCTTTTGTTAACAACACTGTCATCTCAGATTTTCAAAATATGCGTTACAGCCAACGCTAGACAAGCATTTGTGTAAGTTTATCATGGCATAATGCTATGCTAGGCTCTGCTGGCAGCAGGCAACATTTTCACAAAAATAAGAAAAACAACCAAATTAAATAATTTACCTTTGAAGAACTTCGGATGTTTTCACTCAGGAGACTCCCAGTTAGATAGCAAATGTTCCTTTTTTCCCAAAATATTATTTTTGGAGGCGAAAAACGTCACGTTTGTTCATCCTGCTTGGCAGAGAAATCGTCCGAAAATACTTCAACTATAACGGCAAACTTTTTTCAAAATTTGCTCCATAATATCGACAGAAACACGATCCATCCTCAAGGTGTTTTTAACATATGTATTCAATAATATATCCGTGGAGGCAGTTGGTTTCTCATAATAAACGATTGGAAAAATGGCTACCTCAGTATTTTACGCAACGTTTTCTCCGGGAGACACCATGCGTCCACTCGCCCTATATGGTCTCTTACAGCCATTCTCCAATGGAAATGCCTAAAAAGACGTCACAATGCTGCAGACACCTTAGGGAAAACGTGGAAAACATAAGCTGACTCCTAGCTGCTTCACAGCCATATAAGGAGTCATTGGCATGAGGCTGTTTAAAAAAATGCGGCACTTCCTGACTGGATCTTTATCTGGGTTTCGCCTGTAACATCAGTTCTGTGGCACTCACAGACAATATCTTTGCAGTTTTGGAAACGTCAGAGTGTTTTCTTTCCAAAGCTGTCAATTATATGCATAGTCGAGCATCTTTTCGTGACAAAATATCTTGTTTAAAACAGGAACGTTTTTCATCCAATAATTAAAATAGCGCCCCCTATATCCAAGTGTTCTTAAACTAATAACACATCAATTATTGTCTTTTTCTTGTCTATATTGAATACATCATTTAAACATTCACAGTGTAGGTTGGAAAAAGTATGTGAACCCCAAGGCTAATGACTTCTCCAAAAGCTAATTGGAGTCAGGAGTAAGCTAACCTGGAGTTCAATCATTGAGACGAGATTGGAGATGTTGGTAAGAGCTGCCCTGCCCTATAAAACACACTCACAACATTAGAGTTCGCTATTCACAAGAAGCATTACCTGATGTGAACCATGCCTCGAACAAAAGACATCTCAGAAGACCTAAGAATTGTTGACTTGCTGATAAGGAAATGTGTTTTAATAAATTATTAGAATGTTACAGTCCTGAAACCATAGGTCTGATACCATGTGATCGTATGAAACCATAGGTCTGATACCATGTGATCGTATGAAACCATAGGTCTGATACCATGTGATCGTATGAAACCATAGGTCTGATACCATGTGATCGTATGAAACCATAGGTCTGATACCATGTGATAGTATGAAACCATAGGTCTGATACCATGTGATCGTATGAAACCATAGGTCTGATACCATGTGATCGTATGAAACCATAGGTCTGACACCATGTGATCGTATGAAACCATAGGTCTGATACCATGTGATCGTATGAAACCATAGGTCTGATACCATGTGATCGTATGAAACCATAGGTCTGACACCATGTGATCGTATGAAACCATAGGTCTGATACCATGTGATCGTATGAAACCATAGGTCTGATACCATGTGATCGTATGAAACCATAGGTCTGATACCATGTGATCGTATGAAACCATAGGTCTGATACCATGTGATCGTATGAAACCATAGGTCTGATACCATGTGATCGTATGAAACCATAGGTCTGATACCATGTGATAGTATGAAACCATAGGTCTGATACCATGTGATCGTATGAAACCATAGGTCTGATACCATGTGATCGTATGAAACCATAGGTCTGACACCATGTGATCGTATGAAACCATAGGTCTGATACCATGTGATCGTATGAAACCATAGGTCTGATACCATGTGATCGTATGAAACCATAGGTCTGATACCATGTGATCGTATGAAACCATAGGTCTGATACCATGTGATCGTATGAAACCATAGGTCTGATACCATGTGATCGTATGAAACCATAGGTCTGATACCATGTGATCGTATGAAACCATAGGTCTGATACCATGTGATCGTATGAAACCATAGGTCTGATACCATGTGATCGTATGAAACCATAGGTCTGATACCATGTGATCGTATGAAACCATAGGTCTGATACCATGTGATCGTATGAAACCATAGGTCTGATACCATGTGATCGTATGAAACCATAGGTCTGACACCATGTGATTGTATGAAACCATAGGTCTGACACCATGTGATCGTATGAAACCATAGGTCTGATACCATGTGATCGTATGAAACCATAGGTCTGACACCATGTGATTGTATGAAACCATAGGTCTGACACCATGTGATCGTATGAAACCATAGGTCTGATACCATGTGATCGTATGAAACCATAGGTCTGACACCATGTGATCGTATGAAACCATAGGTCTGATACCATGTGATTGTATGAACTTAATTTGAACCATTAGATTATTATAACACATGTGTGTAAGTGTTAAACTCATTCGATGATTATATTATAATACTGTGTGTGGTTTTAGTCAGAATCAACGTTTTGGGAACAATGTGTCTAGTGTTCTGAGAACAGACTATCTGTCTGAGCCAGATCCCGGGCGACCTTGGCTGGGACACTGAGAACTTCCCAGTCCCAGGTCTCTCCTTATCTTAGGGGAGGGTAGGAAGACACTATTCTCACTTACTCCCCTAGGCTCTATTGGTGGGCGGATTTGATGGTTGGTGTGGAAGTATGTGTGTCGCAATAAATTGAAGGTCCTGTACTGTACACGTCAGAACGTTCCCGTGAATATACGTTTAACTTTGGTTGACTGGACCTCTGTCTGTTTTCATTTCTATCAGTATCTTACAAACCCTGATATAACAGACTACGGGTAACATAATTTAATGGGTAAATGAACAGGAGTATAGAATTCTCCTGACACTTGCAGAAAGGGTAACAGTATCTCTAAAAGCCTTGATGTTCATCAGTCCACAGTAAGACACATTGTCTGTAAATGGAGAAAGTTCAGCACTGTTGCTACTCTCCCTGGGAGTGGCCGTCCTGTAAAGATGCATGCCGGAGCACAATCTGTCCGCCAATTGAAGCTCAACAGAAGTTGGGTGACGCAACAGGACAACGACCCAAAACACAGAAGTAACAATCAGAATGGCTTCAACCGAAGAAAATACGCCTTCTGGAGTGGCCCAGTCAGAGTCCTGACCTCAACCCCATTGAGAAGCGTTGGTATGACCTCGAGAAAGCAGTTCACACCAGACATCCCAAGAATATTGCTGAACTGAATCAGTCAAGAGAAATGGTCCAAAATTCCTCCTGGCCATTGTTTACAGAGTGTGTTCAATAAAGACATGAAAACGTATCATTGTTTGTGTGTTATTAGTTTAAGCAGTCTGTGTTTGTCTGTTGTTGTTACTTAGATGAAGATCAGATCACATTTTATGACCAATTTATTCAGAAATCCAGGTAATTCCAAAGGGTTCACATACTTTCTCTTTCCACTGTACCTCCAGTGTTATAACAGCTGACAGGGGAGACTGTCTGGGAGATACTGTCAGGGAGACTGTCTGGGAGATACTGCCAGGGAGACTGTCTGGGAGATACTGCCAGGGAGACTGTCTGGGAGATACTGCCAGGGAGACTGTCTGGGAGATACTGCCAGGGAGACTGTCTGGGAGATACTGCCAGGGAGACTGTTTGGGAGATACTACCAGTGTTATGGCAGATGACAGGGGAGACTGTCTGGGAGATACTGCCAGGGAGACTGTCTGGGAGATACTGTCAGGGAGGCTGTCTGGGAGATACTGCCAGTGAGACTGTCTGGGAGATACTGCCAGTGAGACTGTCTGGGAGATACTGCCAGGGAGACTGTCTGGGAGATACTGTCAGGGAGGCTGTCTGGGAGATACTGCCAGGGAGACTGTCTGGGAGATACTGCCAGGGAGACTGTCTGGGAGATACTGCCAGGGAGACTGTCTGGGAGATACTGCCAGGGAGACTGTTTGGGAGATGTTACCAGTGTTATGGCAGATGACAGGGGAGACTGTCTGGGAGATACTGCCAGGGAGACTGTCTGGGAGATACTGCCAGTGAGACTGTCTGGGAGATACTGCCAGTGAGACTGTCTGGGAGATACTGCCAGGGAGACTGTCTGGGAGATACTGCCAGGGAGGCTGTCTGGGAGATACTGCCAGTGAGACTGTCTGGGAGATACTGCCAGTGAGACTGTCTGGGAGATACTGCCAGGGAGACTGTCTGGGAGATACTGCCAGGGAGGCTGTCTGGGAGATACTGCCAGGGAGGCTGTCTGGGAGATACTGCCAGGGAGACTTTCTGGGAGATACTGCAAGTGTTATGGCAGATGACAGGGGAGACTGTCTGGGAGATACTGCCAGGGAGACTGTCTGGGAGATACTGTCTGGGAGATACTGCCAGGGAGACTGTCTGGGAGATACTGCCAGTGTTATGGCAGATGACAGGGGAGACTGTCTGGGAGATACTGCCAGGGAGACTGTCTGGGAGATACTGCCAGTGAGACTGTCTGGGAGATACTGCCAGTGTTGTGACAGCTGACAGGAGAGTGTGTGGACATATCCGAGACAGTGCTTGTAAACAGTGGGTGGGTATACTGTGGTAGATGAGTGTCTGCCTGAATAGAGTGTAAAGTGTGTGACTGAGTGAGTGTGTGTGCATGTGTGTGTGAGTGTTCATGCCTGGGTGTGTGTGTGTTCATGTTTGGGTGTGTGTGTGTGTGTGTGTGTGTGTGTGTGTGTGTGTGTGTGTGTGTGTGTGTTCATGTTTGGGTGTGTGTGTGTGTGTGTGTTCATGTTTGGGTGTGTGTGTGTTCATATTTGTGTGTGTGTGTGTGTGTGTGTGTGTGTGTGTGTGTGTGTGTGTGTGTGTGTGTGTGTGTGTACTCTGTCCAGTAACTGACCCCGGCCATCCATCTGCCTCACAGCCAGCAGACGTAGCGATTGGTTGGCGAGAAAACTCACAGGCCAGACACAGCAGGAAGAGCCACTGTCAGGCAGATTCATGTGTGTGTGTGTTTGTGTGTGTGTGTGTGTGTGTGTGTGTGGCTGCTTCTGTTTACTGCAAATCAATTTTCAGCTACTGTATTATCACAAGAATGCAGCCAAGAGAGAGAGAGAGAGAGAGAGAGAGAGAGAGAGAGAGAGAGAGAGAGAGAGAGGGAGAGACAGCAACCCATATTTATGCTTATTTATTTTCCCTTGTGTACTTTCACCATTTGTACATTGTTACAGCACTGTATATATATAATATGACATTTGTAATGTCTTTATTGTTTTGAAACTTCTGTATGTGTAATGTTTACTGTTAATTATTATTGTTTATTTCACTTTTCTATATTATCTACCTCACTTGCATTTGCACTGTTAACACATGTTTCCCATGCCAATAAAGCCCCTTGAATTGAATTGAGAGAGAGAGAGAGAGACAGCGAAAGAGAGAGAGAGAGACATAGAGACAGAGGGACAGAGAGAGACAGAGAGAGAAAGAGAGAGAGACAGAGAGAGACAGAGAGAGAGAGACAGAGAGACAGAGAGACAGAGAGAGAGAGAGAGAGACAGAGGGACAGAGAGAGACAGAGAGAGAGAGAGAGAGACAGAGAGACACAGAGAGACAGAGGGACAGAGAGAGACAGAGAGAGAGAGAGAGAGAGAGAGAGAGAGACAGAGAGAGAGAGACAGAGAGACAGAGAGAGAGAGAGAGTACAGCACGTTGAGTGTACAGCTGATGCACGAAGGGCTATATAAATAAATTTGATTTGATTTTGATTTGATGAGAGACAGAGAGAGAGAGACAGAGAGACAGACAGAGAGAGAGAGAGAGACAGAGAGAGACACAGACAGACAGACAGACAGACAGACAGACAGACAGACAGACAGACAGACAGAGAGAGAGACAGACAGACAGACAGACAGACAGACAGCGAGAGAGAGAGGGAGAGAGAGAGGAGAGAGAGATAGAGAGAGAGAGAGGGGAGAGAGAGAGAGAGAGAGAGAGAGAGAGAGAGAGAGAGGGGGGGGGGGGACAGAAATACCCAATAATTGACATCTACATTAATGAATCACCCTACACAACACTGAAATCAAGTATCTGCTGTAGACAGATGACCTGGGAGCTGCTGTCTCCCACTAAGGAGGGTCTGCTGTCTCCCACTAAGGAGGGTCTGCTGTCTCCCACTAAGGAGGGTCTGCTGTCTCCCACTAAGGAGGGTCTGCTGTCTCCCACTAAGGAGGTTCTGCTGTCTCCCACTAAGGAGGGTCTGCTGTCTCCCACTAAGGAGGGTCTGCTGTCTCCCACTAAGGAGGGTCTGCTGTCTCCAACTAAGGAGGTTCTGCTGTCTCCCACTGAGGAGGGTCTGCTGTCTCCCACTAAGGAGGGTCTGCTGTCTCCCACTAAGGAGAGTCTGCTGTACACAGATGACCTGGTGCTGCTGTCTCCCACTAAGGGGGGTCTGCTGTCTCCCACTAAGGAGGGTCTGCTGTCTCCCACTAAGGAGGGTATGCTGTCTCCCACTAAGGAGGGTCTGCTGTATGCAGATGACCTGGTGCTGCTGTCTCCCACTAAGGAGGAGTTACATCAGCACCTAGATCATTTGCACAGGTTCTGTCAGACCTGGACTCTGACCGTTAATCACAGGTTCTGTCAGACCTGGGCTCTGATAGTTAATCACAGGTTCTGTCAGACGTGGGCTCTGACAGTTAATCACAGGTTCTGTCAGACCTGGGCTCTGACCGTTAATCACAGGTTCTGTCAGACCTGGGCTCTGACCGTTAATCACAGGTTCTGTCAGACCTGGGCTCTGACAGTTAATCACAGGTTGTGTCAGACCTGGGCTCTGACCGTTAATCCGTTAACCACAGGTTCTGTCAGACCTGGGCTCTGACAGTTAATCACAGGTTCTGTCAGACCTGGGCTCTGACCGTTAATCACAGGTTCTGTCAGACCTGGGCTCTGACCGTTAATCACAGGTTCTGTCAGACCTGGGCTCTGACAGTTAATCACAGGTTCTGTCAGACCTGGGCTCTGACAGTTAATCACAGGTTCTGTCAGACCTGGGCTCTGACAGTTAATCACAGGTTCTGTCAGACCTGGCCTCTGACCGTTAACCACAGGTTCTGTCAGACCTGGGCTCTGACCGTTAACCACAGGTTCTGTCAGACCTGGGCTCTGACAGTTAATCACAGGTTCTGTCAGACCTGGGC
This sequence comes from Oncorhynchus mykiss, assembly GCF_057628025.1. Taxonomy (NCBI): domain Eukaryota; kingdom Metazoa; phylum Chordata; class Actinopteri; order Salmoniformes; family Salmonidae; genus Oncorhynchus; species Oncorhynchus mykiss. Next base: position 44,540,407 of record NC_143048.1, read on the forward strand.
TCTGACAGTTAATCACAGGTTCTGTCAGACCTGGGCTCTGACAGTTAATCACAGGTTCTGTCAGAACTGGGCTCTGACAGTTAATCACAGGTTCTGTCAGACCTGGGCTCTGACCGTTAATCACAGGTTCTGTCAGACCTGGGCTCTGACCGTTAACCACAGGTTCTGTCAGACCTGGGCTCTGACCGTTAATCCGTTAATCACAGGTTGTGTCAGACCTGGGCTCTGACCGTTAATCCGTTAACCACAGGTTCTGTCAGACCTGGGCTCTGACAGTTAATCACAGGTTCTGTCAGACCTGGGCTCTGACCGTTAATCACAGGTTCTGTCAGACCTGGGCTCTGACAGTTAATCACAGGTTCTGTCAGACCTGGGCTCTGACCGTTAATCACAGGTTCTGTCAGACCTGGACTCTGACCGTTAACCACAGGTTCTGTCAGACCTGGGCTCTGACCGTTAACCACAGGTTCTGTCAGACCTGGGCTCTGACAGTTAATCACAGGTTCTGTCAGACCTGGGCCCTGACCGTTAATCCGTTAATCACAGGTTGTGTCAGACCTGGGCTCTGACCGTTAATCCGTTAACCACAGGTTCTGTCAGACCTGGGCTCTGACAGTTAATCACAGGTTCTGTCAGACCTGGGCTCTGACCGTTAATCACAGGTTCTGTCAGACCTGGGCTCTGACAGTTAATCACAGGTTCTGTCAGACCTGGGCTCTGACAGTTAATCACAGGTTCTGTCAGACCTGGGCTCTGACCGTTAATCACAGGTTCTGTCAGACCTGGGCTCTGACCGTTAACCACAGGTTCTGTCAGACCTGGGCTCTGACCGTTAACCACAGGTTCTGTCAGACCTGGGCTCTGACCGTTAACCACAGGTTCTGTCAGACCTGGGCTCTGACCGTTAACCAAAAGTTCTGTCAGACCTGGGCTCTGACCGTTAACCACAGGTTCTGTCAGACCTGGGCTCTGACCGTTAACCACAGGTTCTGTCAGACCTGGGCTCTGACCGTTAACCACAGGTTCTGTCAGACCTGGGCTCTGACCGTTAACCACAGGTTCTGTCAGACCTGGACTCTGACCGTTAACCACAGGTTCTGTCAGACCTGGACTCTGACCGTTAACCACAGGTTCTGTCAGACCTGGGCTCTGACCGTTAACCACAGGTTCTGTCAGACCTGGGCTCTGACCGTTAACCACAGGTTCTGTCAGACCTGGACTCTGACCGTTAACCACAGGTTCTGTCAGACCTGGGCTCTGACCGTTAACCACAGGTTCTGTCAGACCTGGGCTCTGACCGTTAACCACAGGTTCTGTCAGACCTGGGCTCTGACCGTTAACCACAGGTTCTGTCAGACCTGGGCTCTGACCGTTAACCACAGGTTCTGTCAGACCTGGGCTCTGACCGTTAACCAAAAGTTCTGTCAGACCTGGGCTCTGACCGTTAACCACAGGTTCTGTCAGACCTGGGCTCTGACCGTTAACCACAGGTTCTGTCAGACCTGGGCTCTGACCGTTAACCACAGGTTCTGTCAGACCTGGGCTCTGACCGTTAACCACAGGTTCTGTCAGACCTGGACTCTGACCGTTAACCACAGGTTCTGTCAGACCTGGGCTCTGACCGTTAACCACAGGTTCTGTCAGACCTGGGCTCTGACCGTTAATCACAGGTTCTGTCAGACCTGGGCTCTGACAGTTAATCACAGGTTCTGTCAGACCTGGGCTCTGACCGTTAATCACAGGTTCTGTCAGACCTGGACTCTGACCGTTAACCACAGGTTCTGTCAGACCTGGGCTCTGACCGTTAACCACAGGTTCTGTCAGACCTGGGCTCTGACAGGTAATCACAGGTTCTGTCAGACCTGGGCCCTGACCGTTAATCCGTTAATCACAGGTTGTGTCAGACCTGGGCTCTGACCGTTAATCCGTTAACCACAGGTTCTGTCAGACCTGGGCTCTGACAGTTAATCACAGGTTCTGTCAGACCTGGGCTCTGACCGTTAATCACAGGTTCTGTCAGACCTGGGCTCTGACAGTTAATCACAGGTTCTGTCAGACCTGGGCTCTGACCGTTAATCACAGGTTCTGTCAGACCTGGGCTCTGACCGTTAACCACAGGTTCTGTCAGACCTGGGCTCTGACCGTTAACCACAGGTTCTGTCAGACCTGGGCTCTGACCGTTAACCACAGGTTCTGTCAGACCTGGGCTCTGACCGTTAACCAAAAGTTCTGTCAGACCTGGGCTCTGACCGTTAACCACAGGTTCTGTCAGACCTGGGCTCTGACCGTTAACCACAGGTTCTGTCAGACCTGGGCTCTGACCGTTAACCACAGGTTCTGTCAGACCTGGGCTCTGACCGTTAACCACAGGTTCTGTCAGACCTGGACTCTGACCGTTAACCACAGGTTCTGTCAGACCTGGACTCTGACCGTTAACCACAGGTTCTGTCAGACCTGGGCTCTGACCGTTAACCACAGGTTCTGTCAGACCTGGACTCTGACCGTTAACCACAGGTTCTGTCAGACCTGGGCTCTGACCGTTAACCACAGGTTCTGTCAGACCTGGGCTCTGACCGTTAACCACAGGTTCTGTCAGACCTGGGCTCTGACCGTTAACCACAGGTTCTGTCAGACCTGGGCTCTGACCGTTAACCACAGGTTCTGTCAGACCTGGGCTCTGACCGTTAACCAAAAGTTCTGTCAGACCTGGGCTCTGACCGTTAACCACAGGTTCTGTCAGACCTGGGCTCTGACCGTTAACCACAGGTTCTGTCAGACCTGGGCTCTGACCGTTAACCACAGGTTCTGTCAGACCTGGGCTCTGACCGTTAACCACAGGTTCTGTCAGACCTGGGCTCTGACCGTTAACCACAGGTTCTGTCAGACCTGGACTCTGACCGTTAACCACAGGTTCTGTCAGACCTGGGCTCTGACCGTTAACCACAGGTTCTGTCAGACCTGGGCTCTGACCGTTAACCACAGGTTCTGTCAGACCTGGGCTCTGACCGTTAACCACAGGTTCTGTCAGACCTGGACTCTGACCGTTAACCACAGGTTCTGTCAGACCTGGGCTCTGACCGTTAACCACAGGTTCTGTCAGACCTGGGCTCTGACCGTTAACCACAGGTTCTGTCAGACCTGGGCTCTGACCGTTAACCACAGGTTCTGTCAGACCTGGGCTCTGACCGTTAACCACAGGTTCTGTCAGACCTGGGCTCTGACCGTTAACCACAGGTTCTGTCAGACCTGGGCTCTGACCGTTAACCACAGGTTCTGTCAGACCTGGACTCTGACCGTTAACCACAGGTTCTGTCAGACCTGGGCTCTGACCGTTAACCACAGGTTCTGTCAGACCTGGGCTCTGACAGTTAACCACAGGTTCTGTCAGACCTGGACTCTGACCGTTAACCACAGGTTCTGTCAGACCTGGGCTCTGACCGTTAACCACAGGTTCTGTCAGACCTGGGCTCTGACAGTTAACCACAGGTTCTGTCAGACCTGGGCTCTGACCGTTAACCACAGGTTCTGTCAGACCTGGGCTCTGACCGTTAACCACAGGTTCTGTCAGACCTGGGCTCTGACCGTTAACCACAGGTTCTGTCAGACCTGGACTCTGACCGTTAACCACAGGTTCTGTCAGACCTGGGCTCTGACCGTTAACCACAGGTTCTGTCAGACCTGGACTCTGACCGTTAACCACAGGTTCTGTCAGACCTGGGCTCTGACCGTTAACCACAGGTTCTGTCAGACCTGGGCTCTGACCGTTAACCACAGGTTCTGTCAGACCTGGACTCTGACCGTTAACCACAGGTTCTGTCAGACCTGGGCTCTGACCGTTAACCACAGGTTCTGTCAGACCTGGGCTCTGACCGTTAACCACAGGTTCTGTCAGACCTGGACTCTGACCGTTAACCACAGGTTCTGTCAGACCTGGGCTCTGACCGTTAACCACAGGTTCTGTCAGACCTGGGCTCTGACCGTTAACCACAGGTTCTGTCAGACCTGGACTCTGACCGTTAACCACAGGTTCTGTCAGACCTGGGCTCTGACCGTTAACCACAGGTTCTGTCAGACCTGGACTCTGACCGTTAACCACAGGTTCTGTCAGACCTGGGCTCTGACCGTTAACCACAGGTTCTGTCAGACCTGGGCTCTGACCGTTAACCACAGGTTCTGTCAGACCTGGACTCTGACCGTTAACCACAGGTTCTGTCAGACCTGGACTCTGACCGTTAACCACAGGTTCTGTCAGACCTGGGCTCTGACCGTTAACCACAGGTTCTGTCAGACCTGGGCTCTGACCGTTAACCACAGGTTCTGTCAGACCTGGGCTCTGACCGTTAACCACAGGTTCTGTCAGACCTGGGCTCTGACCGTTAACCACAGGTTCTGTCAGACCTGGACTCTGACCGTTAACCACAGGTTCTGTCAGACCTGGGCTCTGACCGTTAACCACAGGTTCTGTCAGACCTGGGCTCTGACCGTTAACCACAGGTTCTGTCAGACCTGGACTCTGACCGTTAACCACAGGTTCTGACCATTAATCTAAAAAAAATGTGATATAATGATATTCCAAAAAAGGTCCAGAAATCAGGATGACAAATATAAATTCTATTTGGACACAGTTCTATTAGAACACACCAAAAACTACACATATCTAGGACTAAATATCAGCAACACAGGTAGCTTTCACATGGCTGTGAATGAGCTGAGAGACAAAGCAAGAAGAACATTCTATGCCATTAAAAGGAACATCAAAATTCGAAAATCGAAATTCCAATTAGAATCTGTCTCAAAATGTTCCAATCAGTTATAGAACTAATTACTCTATATGGCAGTGAAGTATGGGGTCCACTCTCTAATAATGAATTTACAAAAATGGGACCAACATCCAATCAAAATACTGCATGCAGAGTTTTGCCAGACTGTATTGCAAGTGCAAAGACAAACTCCAAATAACGCATGTAGAGCAGAATTGGGCCAGTACCCCCTCCTCCTTCAAATAGAAAAAAAGCCATCAAATTTTACAACAACCTAAAAACAAGTGACCCCAAAACATTCCATCACACAGCTCTATAATGTCAGGAGATGAAACAAGAGAAGAGTCCCCTCAGCCAGCTGGTTCTGAGGCTCAGTTCACTAACCCAAACCAACCCCATAGAGCCTCAGGACAGCACTCTGGCAAATCTGGCCCAACCAAATCATCACAATGCAAAAATGAAAATATATCACCTATTTGAAAGGCACCACAAAAAATCTAAGTAAACTTCAATGCTATTTGTCTCTAAACAGACAGTACATGGTGGCAGACTATCTGACCACTGTGACTGATAGAAAACTGAGGAAAACACTGACTAGGTACAGACTCAGTGAGCACAGTCTTGCTATAGAGACCGGTCGTCACTGACAAACCTGGCTGCCCAGAGAGGACAGTCTGGCTATAGAGACCGGTCGTCACAGACAAACCTGGCTGCTCAGAGAGGACAGTCTGGCTATAGAGACCGGTCGTCACAGACAAACCTGGCTGCCCAGAGAGGACAGTCTGGTTATAGAGACCAGTCGTCACAGACAAACCTGGCTGCCCAGAGAGGACAGTCTGGCTATAGATACCGGTCGTCACAGACAAACCTGGCTGCCCAGAGAGGACAGTCTGGCTATAGAGACCGGTCGTCACAGACAAACCTGGCTGCCCAGAGAGGACAGTCTGGCTATAGAGACCGGTCGTCACAGACAAACCTGGCTGCCCAGAGAGGACAGTCTGGCTATCGAGACCGGTCGTCACAGACAAACCTGGCTGCCCAGAGAGGACAGTCTGGCTATAGAGACCGGTCGTCACTGACAAACCTGGCTGCCCAGAGAGGACAGTCTGGCTATAGAGACCGGTCGTCACAGACAAACCTGTCTGCCCAGAGAGGACAGTCTGGCTATAGAGACCGGTCGTCACAGACAAACCTGGCTGCCCAGAGAGGACAGTCTGGCTATAGAGACCGGTCCTCACAGACAAACCTGGCTGCCCAGAGAGGACAGTCTGGCTATAGAGACCGGTCGTCACAGACAAACCTGGCTGTCCAGAGAGGACAGTCTGGCTATAGAGACCGGTCGTCACAGACAAACCTGGCTGCCCAGAGAGGACAGTCTGGCTATAGAGACCGGTCGTCACAGACAAACCTGGCTGCCCAGAGAGGACAGTCTGGCTATAGAGACCGGTCGTCACAGACAAACCTGGCTGCCCAGAGAGGACAGTCTGGCTATAGAGACCGGTCGTCACAGACAAACCTGGCTGCCCAGAGAGGACAGTCTGGCTATAGAGACCGGTCGTCACAGACAAACCTGGCTGCCCAGAGAGGACAGTCTGGCTATAGAGACCGGTCGTCACAGACAAACCTGGCTGCCCAGATAGGACAGTCTGGCTATAGAGACAGGTCGTCACAGACAAACCTGGCTGCCCAGAGAGGACAGTCTGGCTATAGAGACCAGTCCTCACAGACAAACCTGGCTGCCCAGAGAGGACAGTCTGGCTATAGAGACCGGTCGTCACAGACAAACCTGGCTGCCCAGAGAGGACAGTCTGGCTATAGAGACCGGTCCTCACAGACAAACCTGGCTGCCCAGAGAGGACAGTCTGGCTATAGAGACCGGTCGTCACAGACAAACCTGGCTGCCCAGAGAGGGCAGTCTGGCTATAGAGACCGGTTGTCACAGACAAACCTGGCTGGCCAGTGAGGACAGGCTGGCTGCCCAGAGAGGACAGTCTGGCTATAGAGACCGGTCGTCACAGACAAACCTGGCTGCCTAGAGAGGACAGTCTGGCTATAGAGACCGGTCGTCACAGACAAACCTGGCTGCCCAGAGAGGACAGTCTGGCTATAGAGACCGGTCGTCACAGACAAACCTGGCTGCCCAGAGAGGACAGTCTGGCTATAGAGACCGGTCGTCACAGACAAACCTGGCTGCCCAGAGAGGACAGGCTGGCTGCCCAGAGAGGACAGTCTGGCTGCCCAGAGAGGACAGGCTGGTTGCCCAGAGAGGACAGTCTGTGCTCACTCTGCTCCAGGGGAGAGGTAGAGACAGAGCTGCATTTCCTATTACACTGC